>NW_023270431.1:21706033-21940454 GCF_011800145.1 Mirounga leonina
GGAAGGAAGGAAGGAAGGAAGGAAGGAAGGAAGGAAGGAAGGAAGGAAGGAAGGAAGGAAGAGAAAGAAAGAAAGAAAGAAAGAAAGAAAGAAAGAAAGAAAGAAAGAAAGAAAGAAAGAAAGAAAGAAAGAAAGAAAAAAGAAGAGGAAGGGAAAGGGAAAGAAAAGAAAAGAAAAGAAAAGAAAAGATGAAAAACAAACCAAAAAATCACCCACCTCTGAAATAAACTCTTCTACAAGGTGCTGGTGGTGGAAGTTGGAGGGATCCTGTAGTTCTTCCCTATATTGTTCTCCCAAAAGGTGGATACTGAATTCTGCAATCTGCTCAGTTGCTGGTTTTGTGGATTCTTCTATCACATTCTCAATTTCATTGCTAATCTGGATTTTTAGAGAAAAAAACAATAAATGTCAATGTTTACTCATACAACCAACAAGTATCTCCTGATTGGTACATATCAGACACTATGTCAAAAGAAACTTCTAATGATGACCTTTTATACAGTATCTGACTTTGGAACTAATTGGGTGGACTTTAAGACACAGGCTAACATTAAAATTACTATGCATTTGTACATTCCTTTGAGCACACAATGACTGCTTCAGGGAAAGACAGAAAATTTTCCACAGATAACCACCAAAGTTGACCATCTTCTATCACATCATCCGTGAGTTTAAAAAGAGTTGACTATGCTAATAGTATCATCTAAAAATAGTCTAGAAGTGTTGTTCTCAAACTTTTTGGTCTTAGGGCCCATTTAAACTCTTAAAAATCATTGGGCACCTGGGTGGCTCAGTTGGTTAAGCGACTGCCTTCGGCTCAGGTCATGATCCTGGAGTCCCGGGATCAAGTCCCACATCGGGCTCCCTGCTCAGCAGGGAGTCTGCTTCTCCCTCTGACCCTCCTCCCTCTCGTGCTCTCTCTCATTCTCTCTCTCGCAAAAAAAAAAAAAAAAATCATTAAGAAACACAAAGAAATTTGTTTTTTATGGGTTGTATCTATAGATATTTACCAGACAAAAAATTAAAGGGGAAATTTTTAAGAATATTTCTTAATTCATTTAAAAATAATAAACTCTTTATGCTGTAAAAAGGAATAACATTTTGCAAAATAAAAAATGAATGAAAAGAGTAACATTGTTTATATTTTTATAAATTCTTTAATTTGGTTGCCTTCAGATGAAGACAGTGGATTCTCATATCTGTTTCTGCATTCAATCAGTAATATGTTGCTTTAGTTGAAATATATGAATAAAAGTATTAGGGAAGGGAGAATTATATTAACAGCCTTTTCAGATAATTGTGGAGATTCTTTTTGTATACTATAACAAACTCAACAAGGGGTAGTTTCTTAAAGATTAGTGACTACATGGAATCTGAAACTGTATCAATGAACTTTTTGTACTCTGTAACAGTAAAATCCAGGTCTTCCAGTCCAAAGCTGCAACAATTTGAAAAACAAATAATGGATTATAATCCAAAGAATAAAATAAATATCCATGAGTCCATATTGATGGAAATAAATGATTTAATAAATAAATGAGAAGTGACAATAGTGTCTTACAGAAGAATTCCAATAGTAAATGTAGAATGAGGGAAAGAAAGTATCACTACTACAATGCTAAGGTAAAAAGTGCTACACGGAAGATACACTTGAGCTCATCCATCTAAGTCCCTCCATTGTGATACACAAGAGAAGGGGTTGGAATGGAAGAATGGCTAGCCTAAGGGCTCCCAGCAAGCCAATGGCAGAGTCAGGAAGAGACTACAGAGGCTTTCCTTCAGTGTACCATTTTTCATCCGTGATAGATCACATAATCAGAGACCTTCAAAATCTCAGAATAGGAAAGTACCTCAAAGATCCCACTATCCCTTTGGATGCCTGAATTCTCTCTACAATATCCCTGACAAATGGTTGCTCATCCTCAGTTTAAATGGCCTGATGAGAAAGAGTCATGATTTTCAAAGGCAGACCATTACATTTCAAAAAAAAAAAAATGCTCTCGGGGCACCTGGGTGGCTCAGCCGGTTAAGCATCTGCGTTGGCTCAGGTCATGGTCCTGGGGTCCTGGGATGGAGCCCCACATCAGACTCCCTGCTCAGTGGGAATTCTGTTTCTCCCTCTCCCTCTGCCTCTGTCACCTCCTTGTGCTCTCTCTCTCTCTCAAATAAATAAATAAATAAATCTTAAAAAAAAAAAAAAAGCTCTCATGTTTGGGAAGTTCTTTAATTTTTTTTCTTTCTTCTTTGCCCTCCACAACTTGGTTCCTGCTTCGCTTTTCCAGCCCCATCTCCCTTTCCCCCACCTTTCACTATCCACTCCAGCCATGCTAAATTCCTATTTGCAGACCTAGGAATATGCTAATTCTCTCTGGCCTAAGCAGTGCTACTCCCTTTGTTTTGAGACCTCAGGCCAAGACCTTTCCCCTGTCTCTTCTTCTGGTAACTTATATTCATCCTCAATTCAGACCTCACCCCCACCAGAAAATTTCTCAGAACTGCCCCTCAAAACTGACCCAATGCTCCTAATGCTCTCCTATTTCATTCTGCATTTACCCTATCATAGCACATACCACAAGGTAATTACACTGTATGTTTACTTCTCAGTATGCCTCCTGAAACAGTAACTGGCACATATCAGGCGCTCATATTTTTTGGCATTTTTTATTAAGGTATAATGGACATAAAACACATATTAGTTTCAGGTGTACAACGTAATGATTCCATATTTGTATGTATTGCAAGATGATCATCACAGTAAGTCCAGTTAACATCCATCACCATACACAGTTACAAATTTCTTTTTCTTGTGATGAGAACTTTCAAGATCCACTCTCCTAAATACTTTCAAATATGCAACACAGTACTATTAACTATAGTCACCATCATGTACATTACATTCCCATGACTTACTCATTTCTTAACTAGAAATTTATACCTTTTGACTCCCTTTACCCGTTTCATCCACTTCTACCCAAAGCTCTTAATATTAAGCCCAAATATATTTCCCTGTAAGCTCTACCACTGATCTCAGTTCTGTAATCTAGGACATATATAAAAACTGTAGTCACCAGAGAGCCCTTCAAATGAGTACAAACAGCTATCATGACACCCCTGACTTCCCTAGATTTTCTCCTCCAGACATTTCTCAGGCTCTTAATACCTTCCTTAGAGTATGGTATACACAAATCAGATCTGATCAATTAAAATATGATAGGATACCACCACCTCTCTTATAATAGATTCTGTATTTCTACAAATACAACCTAAAACTACACTAGCTTTTACTAGTTTCACCCCAGTAACTGCATCATACTACTGATTCATACAGAGACTAACATCAACAAAAACTCTTAGTCTTAAGGAATTTTATATAAAACTTTGCATTTTTGATATTAAATCTTATCTTGCTAAATTTGGACAGAGACTTCCATTTCCAGTACTATTATAAAAGAAATATCCTTAGTAATCTTGCTGCTAGAGAATGCCTTAAGTGATGAATAAATATTTTTAAAAGTTTTAATGCATAGCTGGTTTGCAAGAAAGTAAAGAAAATGCCAAGGGGTCAGGAAAAACAGGTTAGAAAAATCCAGAGAGGTGAATCAGTGTTGTGTGAGTACATGGTTATATCCTCTGATACTTTGTAACCTAGGCTTGAGTTTTAAATACCACAAAGGGATAGGATAAAAAGTAAAAGGTGTGTACATGTTGAAAGGTCAGATCAAAGACTCCCATACACTAGTAAAGATGATAGCTGCACTTGTACTGAGGATAGTATAAGGACATTCTTGTCAAATCACTATGCCATACACCTGAAGCTAATGTGACATTGTGTGTCAACTATACTTCAATTAAAAAAAAAAAAAAAGCTGCCACATAAAGCAAGGATTCTAAAAACTCAACAGACAATTTGAACAACCAATTAAACTAAGCTGAAGGAAGAATTAGTAAACTGGAACACATACCTAATTCTAACCCAGAGAGACAAAGAAATGGAACTTATTAAAGAGTGGTTAACAAACATGAAGGATAAAAGGAGGAGGTCAGAGGTTCAGTCACACAAGGTAATAGCTGAGAATTTCTCCTATATCCATATTTGTTAAACTGCAGAATGCCAAATACCATATAGTATACTACTATATGTATTTATAGTATATATATATATATACTTACAGTATATATACTATAGTATACTTATGTATATAAAAGTGTATATATATATGTGTGTGTGTATATAGTAGTATACTATATAGTATTTCACAAAAAATGGGTATAGGAGTATATTTATTTATTTTGCTTTGGATTTGTTGTACTTCCTTAATGTAAAGCCTTATGGATATCATGAATTCTGAGAAATTTTCAGCTGTTATGTCTTATGATTAGATGTGTATGGATAGATAGAGATATATAGAGAGGAGATAGAGATATATCTTAAAAGTAGACAAAGAAAACAGCCAGAGGAATACAACTGAACTGATACACAAGTGAAAAACAACTGAACTGACAGTTCTCAGTATTAACAACAAAAGTTAGAATATAGTGAAATAAAACCTTGACCAGAAAAAAAAAAAAACCCTCAGTCTAGAATTTAGTACAGATTTAAATTTTTTCTATAATAAGGAGATAATAAAGAAATTTTCAGATGATCAAAAACTCGAACAAATGAGAGACTCTTAGTAATATCAGGAGCATATATTTCAAAAAGAAAATTATCCTAGAAGAGAGATCTAAAATGCAATAAAGAATTTTAAGAAAATAAAATAATAAACTTCCAGGTAGATGTAAAACAAACTTTATCAAAAACAAATATAATACAGTCTAAAAAAAAGGGCGCCTGGGTGGCTCAGATGGTTAAGTGTCTGCCTTCGGCTCAGGTCATGATTCCGGAGTCCCGAGATCGAGTCCCGCGTCAGGCTCCCTGCTCGGCGGGGAGTCTGCTTCTCCCTCTGACCCTCCCCCACTCATGTACTCTCTCTCTCTCTCTCTCATTCTCACTCTCTCAAAATAAATAAATAAATCTTAAAAAAAAAAAATACAGTCTAAAAAAAAAGAACAAATATAGGGGTGCCGGGTGGCTCAGTTGGTTGAGCATCCGACTCTTGATTTCGGTTCAGGTCATGACGTCAGGGTCTTGGGATCTGTCCCCATGTGGGGCTCTGGGCTCAGTGAAGAGTCTGCTTGTCCCTCTCCCTCTGTTCCTCTCCCCCTTCTCTCTCTCTCTCAAATAAATAAAATATTTTTTTTAATTTCTTAAAAAAGAACAAATATAATACAGTCTAATTTGTGGGATTGAAAAGAGAGAACTAAAAGAGAGAAAGAAAGAACAAAAATATCAAAAAATAGAATATAAATCAGTAGGGTGATTATTTGAATTACAATGTTCTAATATTCCTGCATTGCTTAAGACAAGGATCAAGATTCTGAAAAACTTAAATTTTGCTAGATTATACATTATAACTTAGGAGGTAATTTATAGGGTTTATATATTTTATACATATAATATAAATATTATAAATGCTAAACAATAATATATATTATGTAACTTATAGGAAAACTACTGACAAAACAGAAATAAAGTATATAATTTCTATAACAGTAGATGGAAAATGCATTAGGAAAAAAATTGAACTGTAAAAGTGAAACTTCAGGCTTCATTTTGAACTAGAAGTACAAGCAATCTAATTCTTATTAGGTATGTCTATACTGCTTTGTTTTCTTACTCTATAAATTGGCTTCAAATAGTCTTTTTTTTTGGGATATTAATATTCCAATTGATTATACATAAATCCTTCATTTCTTAACTATAGAGAATTCTATCTCATTCTATGAATGTTTCTAGACCTAAACCCACAACTATTCTGCTTCAAGTTCAGAACCACAGTATCACTTTTTATTCATTCATTCACAAATTATTTATTTAATGACAATATTTCCCAGCACCACCTACTCTGGACAAAGTTGTACGGAGGGTGAATGTATTGATTCCAGCTTCCACTCACGGATCCCACATTACTACCAGCCTTGTTCAGTGACAGGGAAAGTGGTGGGGCAGAGTAGGGTGACTTAACCTGATTTCATATAAATTAAAATGTCCAAGCTGGGAAGAAAAGGTACAAGGTAACTAAATTACACCTTTCTAGTGAATATGTTCAGTCAGAATTTACACTATATTAAGTAATCTAGGATTTATGAACCCTCAAATTTTAAAAATTCATATTTAACAAAATTTCTAACAAAATATTTCTATCTTCCTGGGCAGTCTATGTACTTTTTTTTTTTAACCTGAATGTTATTGAAAGTAAACTTAATATTGTTTGGTGGACAGGTTACTGTTAATAATGATGCATTTAAAAACCACAGTATTTCTTGATTTTTTAACTACATAAAATCTACATCCTTTCCCTCTGGAGAAGAGAAGACTAAGTCCTGATCTATTATGAGATAGAATTACATAGGCAAAACCCCCACAGTAAATTATTTCACATAGCCCACAAGAGACCATGAGTTTACCATGATGACAATTACCCAGGCTCCAAGTCATTTCATTTACAACTTGAAGCTCTCTCTTGCAAAAGCAGATTGACTCAGCTCTCCAAGGAATCTTAGATTCTTTTTAATACACTGGTTTTAAAATCCACAATACCTCCATAAAGGAAACCACATGAAGTCTTGTGTAGTTTGGCAATGGAATATAAGTCTCTCTTAACCCCTATTCTTCATGTTAGAAACTAAATAACAAAACACAGCATCACTCACACTCTCCTCAGGCCTCTCCTTGATGTTCTCTGAGGTACCTTCATAGGAGGTCACCCCTGGATATGGAACACTGAGAATAGCACCTAAGTAGAAAAACAAAATCATGTATGTGAATTCAGAATCATATCAGGAAATAACAAACTGACTTCAAAACAATTCCTGTAAGTCATTTGTTTTTCCATCCTGGAAATTCAGTATATTTTAACCTTAAGACACATTTGCATAGATCTTCCTAGAACAGAAAATAATTATAACTCATTCATTCATTCATTCAACAGCATTTAATGAGCATCTACTTATGCCAGCCACTATGCAAGCAAGATGCTAAGGATATAGACAAAATTTTTATCCTTAAGGAGCTATCTAGTAAAGAGGACAGATACTGAAAAAAGTAATACCACCAGATAGGAAAAGTGGGTGAAGGTTGGAGACTGGCTATGAACTGATCATTGTTGAAGCTGGGCCTCACTGTGCAATTCTTATTTTTTGTATATGTTTGAAATTTCCAATAAACAAAAGCTTTTTTAAAAAAATTAAAAATAAATAAAGCAACACCAATTCATAGGAGACACAGAGATCAAAGGAACACCTTAAAGTATACCACAAGGCAATCAGAAAATCCTTACTCTGAGAAACTCTTGCAAGGCAAATGACAAATGGTGGAACTAGAAAGGTTCTACCTGTTGACATAAGTAGTGGTTACAGAGTGTTTGCCTTAAAGTAATTCTTTAGGTTGTACTTTTTTTTAAGTAGCTTTCTGATTTTTATTAGACTTAATAATTAAAGATCTTTAAGTAACCACAACATAATGCCATACAATTAATGAAAACACAATCACTTCTTCTTGAGACTCTTGAACAACACATAAGGAAAGAGAAACCTGATATTTTTTAAATATGAGCTGAAATGTGTGCTTGCTCACAAGATCATCTTAAGGCATAAATAATTTAAAAAGAAAAGTGAGTAAGTGCACAAAAGCATACCTCCTGATGTTGAGGTATCACCAACAGGAAACGGAGATGACAATTCAGGGCTAAGGTTAAAAAAGATGTTTAAAGTTAATAAAGATGATAGAAATATGTGCATATATTTTGAGGTTTGCTTTCCAAAAAGGAATTCACTAGGTCTTCAAACAGGGCTCCCAAACCCAAGGAAGTACTGATTTAACAAAGTTTAAAAAATAATAGTCTTCATAATTCATTTTACATTTGTTAGTTTTTGCTCAAGTAGAATCACACTAAAGTACTCCTCTACTTACTATTCCATCAGCCTGTGTTGATTTCTTCTCAGTTTTATTAGTATGTGAAATTATTTGTTGATTTATTTATCTCCTTCTTTATCTCTGTCTCCAATCTCTTGATCCTCTAGAATGGCATTGTCATGGTAGTCACTGGATATATGTGCTAATTTAAATTAACTAAAATTAAATAAAGTTTAAAATTCTGATCCTCATTCACACTAGCCACATTTCAAAAGCTCCAAAGTCACATGTGCCTAATGGCTACCATATTGGACAGCACAGTAAAGAACATTTCCATCATCACAGAAAGTTCTATTAAACAGGACTGCCATAACAATATAAATTCTATGAGATTAGGAACCTTGCCTGCCATATTCTTACTCTATCTCCAGCCTAAAATAGTACCTGCCATTTAGTAGGCACTAAATAGTTATTTTTAGAATAAAAGAATAAACAAATATTATTAGCCAGGGAGTGAACAAGACATCTGGCATATAGCTGTGGATAAACACACATGATCTATTAAAGTTACAGTCTTACAGAAAATAGATGGCAAGGGGCGCCTGGGTGGCTCAGTTGGTTGGGCCACTGCCTTCGGCTCAGGTCATGATCCTGGAGTCCCGGGATCGAGTTCCGCATCGGGCTCCCTGCTCGGCGGGGAGTCTGCTTCTCCCTCTGACCCTCCTCCCTCTCATGCTCTCTCTATCTCATTCTCTCTCTCAAATAAATAAATAAAATCTTAAAAAAAAAAAAAGAAAATAGATGGCAAATAAATGATTACAAATGTAACACATAGTAAGGTAGGAGAGTACTTGCTGCTAAGGAAAAAAATATAAGCACAGATCTCATCTCATTGGACAGATCATAGAAATCATAAAATTTTTTTATATAAAGAAAGTCAAGCTTAGAGAAATGACTTGCTGTAGGCCACACTGCTAACAGGCTGCAAGTCACCCAGCTATCCTTTAACCATGCCACTTTGCAACGACAAGAGAAGATCAAAAGGTAATCTGAGTGGCACCTGGGTGGTTCAGTCAGTTAAGTGTCTGCCTTTGGCTCAGGTCATGATCCCAGAGTACTGGGATCAAATCCTGGGATGGAGTCCCAAGTCAGGCTCCCTGCTCAGTGGGGAGTCTGCTTCTCCCTCCCCCTCGGCCCCTCCCCCTCAAATAAATAAATAAATATAAAATCTTTATTAAAAAAAGATAGTCTGAGAAGTCCCTCCTCTAAAGGAAAGAAAGTGGGTTTCTGCAAGTCCAAATTTCCACATACCCCAAAAATATAAAATTTAAAGTACTACTATACTTTTAGAAAGTCTCATTTATTTGTTTTAAAGTTTTATTTATTTAAGTAATCTCTGCACTCAATGTGGGGCTCAAACTCATGACCCCAAGATCAAGAGTCACATGCTCTTCTGACTAAGCCAGGCAGGCACCCCTTAGGAAGTTTTAGAACTTTAAAGTTTGTATATGGATATGTCCTAAGGGAAAAGGGATGTTATGTTAGCCTTTTACAAAGGAGTTCAAAGGTGATTACACCTCCTGGATGGTGATTACGTTACTGTTAAGGGTTGAAAACTGTGTTCAACTTTATACAAGTGAGCTTCCTAAGGTGATTCAATTATAGTCAAAAATGTCTCCCTCACAGACTTGCCAATGTGCCAGTGAGTCCCATCTTCAGACAACTCCTTTAGATTGCCCTATTGCTCTAAATTAGGTCATGGTGGTGGGACAGGGGGTTACTCAAAGCCAACAGATAAACATGGCAGACATCTTGAAGCATCAATATTACTTGAAGCATAGGCAGGTGGGGAACTAAGTAAGAATTGATGTGTAATTCAAAATATTTTAATATTAAAACAAATATGGCTACATTGTAAAATTGAATATAAAGTTAAAATTAAAATTAAGATATTAAATATGATAATTCAAAGATATTTCATGACTGGAACTCCAGTGGGGGAATCAACTAGGACCATGTTTCCTAAACTCCCAGGCTTTGGTAGAAAATTTGAGAAACTGGGGCACCCGGCTGGCTCAGTTGGGGGAGCACGCAACTCTTGATCTCAGGGCTGTAAGTTCAAGCCACACAGTGGGTGTAGAGATTACTTAAAAAATTAAAACATCTTTTAAAAAAAAAAGAAGAAAGAAAATTTGAGAAACTGAGTTTTTAAAAATCTCATAAAGATTTTTCAGCTTTTTAAAAATACCATCTAGAAAGAAGAACATTTTAAACCATTATACCAAACCCATCACTTTTGGTTATTTAGAAGCATTTGCAGGAAATTGCTTCTCAGTGAGCTGTCTGTCATCTAGAAGAACCTAAAGAATACAACATCTGGATAAGTCATTATGATGAATGATGAGTGGAGAAAGGGCCTAGGTGACGAGAAAGCATCAAGAGGCTTCTCGGGTTGCAGGGAGTAGAGCTAAAACAAATAAGATTCAAATGGTTTGGGGACAGATATTAACATAATCAGGCTTGAATAGGGTCTATCAGTTGTCCACAGGCAGAACACCTTGCCAATACCTTCATTTTATAGAGGAAAAAACGAAGTCCAAATGAATAAAGCAATTTTTCCTGGGTGACACAATGACTTATATGGCCCAAGGTCATACCTAAAATTCCTAACCATATCTAATTCCCCTTTCAATAATAACAACAGCAAGAATGAGTACCACTAAGTTTATCATGTGTCAAGTACTGTGTTAAGTGTTTCATCTTGCTTAACTCATTTAATTCTGGCAACAATCTTAAAAGGAAGATACTATTATCCCCATTTATACATATGAGGAGACTAATACTAGAGGAGGTTAAGAATTTGCTCAGAGTCACACAGCTAGACAATGGAGGAACTATGATGTAAAACAGGCCCACCTGATTCCAGAAACCTCTCTCTCACTCATCTTAATTCCTCACAACATGGCCTTTCTGCGAGCCATATTGACTAGAAGGGCAACCAAGATGGTTTCACTTGGTTGTAATAACGGCCTACATAAACTTAACAACCTAAAAGTCAAGGTGTATAAGGTCCCATAAAAAGGAAGGGAAACCCAATCAAAGTTGGAGAGCTATGGAGAGAAACCAGGCATGAAGAACAAAGAGGTCAAAGTAAGACAGAGGGGACCAAAGCACAACACAAGTAACTAGAACAGGAAGTTGGAACAACATGGCAAAGTAACCAGACCTCACCTGGTTTCAGTCAAATTATCCCCCACATCAAGATCACATTTGATAAATGAGTCACAGGGATAAAGATGATTAATAGGAAATATAGTCAATAATATAACAATAACTTTGTATGGTAAGAGATGGTAATTACACTTATAATGGTAAGCATTTTGTAATGTATATAGTTGTTGAATAACTATGTTGCTCACCTGAAATTAACATAATATTGTATGTCAACTATACTTCAATTAAAAATAAAATTTTTTTTAAATTTAAAAAGAGAAGTATTGGAACTAAAAAATAAGTAAATAAAGTAAATCTAAGCTAATTCTCTAGGGAAGTATTCACAACAGAGAAGTTTGTTTACTTCAGTAGAACTAGATTTCACTTACTGAATTCAAAATAACATTTTAAAGATGGTAAGTAGGCAATGCTCAGTAATTCAAATCTCTTGTCCAACAGTCCAACGCTTAATCCCTCATTTTCCCACTCTCCTTTCAAAAAAGAGGAAAAAAAAACACTTAACAACAAGAATCCTTTCAACATGTTCTCATTAGGTATGCCTCCTGCAGGGATCCCCTAAAATGTCACAACAGAATAGAACACAGAGTTGTATTGAGTTTGGAGACAGAAATACTACTTTCATTTCTAGGCCAAACCACAAATGTGAAATCGTTCAGCTAAGACCTTTAGCTTAATACCAGCAGTGAACAACCTCCTACTTTCTCATTTCCTCAGCTCATCCAGCACATAATTTATTACTCACCTCTACTGCCTCATCCTATCAGAATTCAGGTGAGATTGTACCAAAAGATATCAGAGACACATGGAGTATAAATTTAAAAACAAGCCAAGCATAATTTCCTATCTAGATTACTACTCCCCTTGACAATTTTCTATACTTTGCTTTGCTCTTGAATCTGTTAACTATGATCAGCACAGGACAACAAAAGAACTCAAGGCACAGGGCCAGGAATCCTGGGTGCTAGTCCCAGAAGTATCATTAACTTTGTTATGCCTTAGGGAAATATCTCAGTTGCTCTGAGCCACAAGAACTTAATCTCCAAAACAGGAATACCTCCTTATACTATCTATTTCCCAAAGGTATAATGAAAGCTAAATAAGATATTATATATGCAGAAGCATTATAAAACTAGGAGATGCTTAACAAATATAAAACAGAGGGTAATGGAAGAGGGACACGTGTCCCAAACAGAATAAAATATTTGCTAAAAAAAATGTATATTTTGCTTTCTGATCTATGATAGGCATCCTCAATGACAAATATTAGTTAACTGAGGTACAAAAAAAAAAAAAAAATGCCAAAGAACAGTCCTTACACCAAGAATATTACCAGAGACCTGATAATAAACTTGAGTAATTGAGCAGAAACTCAGTTATTCATTTAACAACTATTTGGTGAGCACATATTTCAGGTGGGGTTTTGTACTGGTTATTGAGACTTCACAGTAAGTCCAGAAGGCAGGTGGTTAAGCATTGAGTGGAGCTAAGTGGAGATGCTTTCAAGATACCCAGCTATAATGGGTATAAAGGGCTGGAGGAAGGCCTTTTGGTAACATGGGAGAGACTTGAGTATGTTCAAATGCTAATAAGGAGTTAGTAATGGGAGAAGCTGAAGACTCAGGAGAGACAAAGAAACAACGGTAGGAAGATGTGTAAGAGTTAAGATGGGATGTGAGATCCTAAGTAAGGCAGAAAAAAAAATTTTTAAAGACACAAAGCAAATGATTGTAGGGGAAGCTTAAAGTGATACAGAACAGAGTATTTGGTGCAAGTTGTATGTCAGCACGTTAGGTTTGAGTTCACATAGAAGCAGCAATTTAAGTCACAGAAAAGAAGTTTGATAAGTAGAATAGTGGCCCCTCAAAGTCATCCACATCCTACTCCCCTGAATCTGTGAATATGTTAAGTTACATACAAAGGGGAATTAAGGTTGCTTATCAGCTGGCCTTAAAATAGGGAGTATAACCAGGTTCATCCAGGTGGATCCAGCATAATCATTAGGATCCTTAAATGTGGAAGAAGGAGGCAGAAGAGTGTCAGAGTGATAAAATGTGAGAAAGACGTGACCGGCCATGACTAGCTTTGAAGATGGAAGGGGGTCATGAGCCAAGCAATCTGGGTAGTTTCTAGAAGCTGGAAAAGGTAAGAAAACAGTTTCTCCCTTAGATCTTCCAGAAAGGAATGTAAACCTGGCAACACCTTAAGACCCATGTCAGATTTCTGAATGACATAACTGTAGGACAAATTTGTGTTGTTTTAAACTACCAAAGTTTGTGGTAATTCGCTACAGCAGCAATAAAACCTAACACAAGAATCTCAACACAGAGAATACAAGACTAACCTCAAAAAAAAATCATAAAAATAAATTTGAATATAGAAAAATGGTGGGCAAATTAAGGGTTTCAGTGGATCACTATAGTACTCAAGTGGGAAAAAGATGGCTTAGAGAATTCTTAGGCCCCTCCCAGGGTTTCGCTCCCAGGTTACCTAACCCCAGGTCACCACTTTCAGCAACTACCACAGTTGGCAGTTCTCACCCCACCCCAACCTGGTCTGCTCTAGTTACATGGGAAAGAAGCTTTAAACTTTAAAATTCTCAAAATTCACTTATATTTTCATATGTGTTTTTATTTTTATACATACATTATTTTCTAAGAATGGTAAATAATATTTTGAGTCCCTTATTATACCTACTACAGACAGTGCCTTAGCAATAAAAATATATAATCCAGTCAGTCCTGCTATGATGCTTATTTGTGAATTTGTTCCAATGTGATTAATACAGTAGGAGACAACTGACCACAGTGCAAAATTTCTTCTTTACTTATACATAATCTCATTCTAAGAAATGCTAAGTAGCTGTGGAAAACTGCACCCAGTTGAAGTGAGTCCCACAGAAAGACTTAAAACATACACACACTACACCTTAAACATCTCCCAGCTACCTACTGTGTGATGAGCCACAACCAGCCTCATATGGTGTTACAACTGTCCATCCTATTTCAGATAACCCTCCTTCCACCACTTTATAATAACCCACAAGCTATACACTTGCTTACGTCCACTTCCCAAGTAAACTTCAGAGCTTCTTCCAGGTTAAATGCCATGAGTACTACGGTATTTACAAGCTTCTTAACCATATAAGATGTGGAAAAGGTGCTATCATTTTCATTAGGTACAACCATGAAGATTACTACGACTGGTGGGACTTAGCAGAGTATTTAGTTCACTGCCTGTGTGTTGAATAGCAATCACAAGGAACTTCCAAGCTCTGTTCTAGGTGGTGAAGAGCACACATCCAAGAAACCATGTGGCCCAACATCTAAATGGGTGCTCAATCCCAGTCCCAAGCAGAGACTCAGTGGTAACATTAGCTGTATGAATAAGTGAGATCACACAAAGTCCCCTTCCCTCCTGTTTACTCATGTTTGATTTGAAACCTACACATACCCCACTAGCACTCACATGTGTACTCCAACTCTGCTTTTGCCTGGACTTTGCTGCCCAGTTTGGATCTCTAGACACTGACTCACTTAACTGGTTTTTCAGCCTGTCTTTTTTTCTAATTTGAAGCAAAATTCTGGACTCTGACCTGGATTTTATGCCCTAATGGTGTTTTTCTATATAATTACCCACATACTGGCATAATCTAGATACTCTGAGTATGGACAGAATTGAAATCTTTAATCCTTACACACTCAAAATCCCTCATCTTCCATGAGCAGCTTTGTACTGCTATTGCTCAGGAGCCAGAAATGACCTTAATCCTAAGACTAAAGGCCAGTAGAGCCAAGAATCCTAATATTAGAGGATTCATCAAGGTTGTGTCATTCCTATATTTCAAGCTCATAATCATCATTTCTCAGTAAAGTGATCCATACCACCAACCATCATTTAATAAACTGCCACTACGATGTACCATTTCATAACATTTTTACTCTTAGCCCATAAACCTCAACAAAAGTAGATCATTCCATATTCCATTTCCAGAAATCTATTTTCTCACCCAAGAGAAAGGAACAAGTCTGCCTCCTGGCAAGGTTAGAAAGTAAACAAGCACAGTGGCTGTGATGGTAGTCTTGAAAGGGAAGTGGCCTCAACAGGAGGAAAAGCATTTGGGACCAACCCACAGCCCTGGTCATTGCCGGAACCAGCAAGAAAATAGAAAGGGGTCATTAAATTTGGTGTGAGTCTTGGAATAGGTATTACACGTCTCTGTTGCCAAAATAAAATTAGAGGGAAAAAAGACACTCACCTGCTTACAGTTTCCTTTGTATATGTCAGTTTCTAAGGAAAACAAAGATAAAAATGACTCTGTGAGTTAATGACAGTTATTAAGCAGTAAATGAAATTTATTGCATAGAAAACACTAATGCCCTAACATTATATTGTTCTTTTATAAATCTATGCTATTATTTTCTATGGTTAGACAAATAGTTAAAGCAAGGTACTAACAATGCCAAGTTTGTTTGGGGACCGTGGGAATGTCCTGGCACTCAGTCTCTGTTTATGTTTCCAAAAGTTCTTGAGCTTTTTTTTAATGGGCACAGATTAACAGACTTTACTTGTTAATCATTTCAAAAAGATCTACAAATTGGAGATTGGTAGAGTTCTACTTTAACCTTCCATGCACTGAGAATCAAAGTTTTTTGTGATCTAACATATTTATAGAAACTCTTATACTAGAATAATATAAACATGTGGATAAAATAAATGCTAAATCCATTTCTCCAGAATTCAGGCAAAAAAGATACACTGTACCAATAATTGGATTATTCCTCTGGGGCATTCCAAAACAAATTGTTCCTAAGTTTCCTCTAAATTAGTGGTTTTATTTTGAGACCAATATAATAAAAAGAACACTAACTTAGAAGACCTAGTTTCAAGTCCTATTTTCTCTTGCTTGGTAATGGAGGCAAAACCCAAAATCCTTCACTTTCTCATCTGTAAAACGGAGAAACTATTATTCTAAATAACTCTCACGATAATTATAAATAACTCACTGCTCTTACAAACTCTCCTAGAATAATCTCAGCCACTCTAAATGCTTTCAATTACTACCTCAAGCCTGGTGACTCCTACAAGCTATATTTATAACTCAGACCACTCTCCTTGGATTCATACCTAAATTCCAGGCAATTCACATTTCACAGGTGGCTCAAAACACATTCAAAAGTGAACTCAATCTCCCGCCTACATATACAAAACTGCTTCTCTGCCTGAGTTCTTGTTCTTAGTCATCCAAACTAGAAACAGGGAGGTTTCCCAGGCCATTTCCTCAACCTCTCACACTCCCATTCAACCTATCACAGAGTCCTGCTAATCTTTTTCCCTATTTGTATCTCTCATGCTTCCTTTCTGTATCTCATGTCTAGTTAGGACCCTCAATTCCTCAGGCATGGAGTAGTAACTAGTCTCCCTGATCCCTCTAATCCACCCCATAGTGTATAGAGACCATAATGACCTTTTTAAAATTCAAAACTGTCCAATCAGTCCGTGACTCACCTACTTACAACCCCTCAATGATTTCCTATCATCCACAGAGTTATCTACTCTTACAGTCTGATCTCCTGTCACTTCTAATCTACCCTTCTGGTATGTTGGCCCAAGTCATTCCCTACAAACATCTGGCTTATGCTGTCCCCTCTGCCTGGACTGTTCCTCCCAAACTCCTCATTCAGCTAACTTGTACTTGTTATTTAAGACTCAATCCAGGTGACATATCACCCCCTTTGTCTGCATGTTGTACTAATATGTCACTGAACGTATACTTCCAATGCCTTCTAATCTTACCTTCCTAAAATTTCTGCTTGTGAAAAATACCTTCCAATGTAACATCATAAGAAACTGTTGTATATCAGGGAACGCTACATCAAAAACTAATGATGTAAAAAAAAAAAAAAAAAAACTAATGATGTACTGTATGGTGACTTAACATAGTAAAAAAAAAAGAAGCTGTTGTATGGTAATACTAACTCTATATCATGTGTATTTGTTGCTCTGTCAGCTAATCCTTTATTATGGACACAATTGAGATGGACAACACTGATATAAATGTAAATGTGTGTGTGTAGATATGTGTATGTGTATTTTTTTTCACTGAATAGCTATTCCATATTAGCAAATTTAGCAATATTCCATATTAGCAAATTTAGCAGTTTGCAAAGGTGGCAATGACTGAGAAGGGAGGCCTAATGGTAAACGGGAAAAAACATAAACTTTTTAAAAAAGAGAAGTGGGTTTGAATTTAAGCTCCAGCCCATCTGGTTTTGTAATCTAGAATAAGGAATAACTCTGATGCTTAAGGTCCTTATCTATAAATTGGGGATATTAGTACCTCCTTGTAGGTTTGTTGTTTATTAAATATAATGTTTTAATGGGCTTACTATGTGGCCTGGTACATGGAATATACTAAATAACTGGTAGCTATTCTCATAATTATTAATATTGAACAGTTAAAAATGTGACAGAAGACTCTCTCTCAAATAAATAAATAAAAATCTTTAAAAAAAATGTGACAGAATTGGGGCATCTGGGTGGCTCAGTCATTAAGCGTCTGCCTTCAGCTCAGGTCATAATCCCATGGTCCTGGGATTGAGCCCCGCATTGGGCTCCCTGTTCAGCGGGAAGCCTGCTTCTCCCTCTCCCACTCCCCCTGCTTGTGTTCCCTTGCTCACTGTCTCTGTCAAATAAATAAAATCTTAAAAAACATTAAATAAATTTTAAAAATTTTAAATGTGACAAAAAGAAGAAAAAAATATAACACCTTGGCTTAAAATGTGAGTTACTATGATTAAAAGTTGAGTACATTTTAAAACACACAAAAACTGAAATAAGTCAGTCAGAGAAAGACATGTATCATATGATCTCACTGATATGAGGAATTCCTAATCTCAGGAAACAAACTGAGGGTTGCTGGAGTGGTGGGGAGTGGGAGGGATGGGGTGGCTGGGTGATAGACATTGGGGAGGGTATGTGCCATAGTGAGAGTGCTGTGAATTGTGTAAGACTGTTGAATCACAGACCTGTACCTCTGAAACAAATAATACATTATATGTTAAAATAAATAAATAAAAAGAAGATAGTAGGAAGGGAAAAATGAAGGGGGGGAAAATCAGAGGGGAAGACGAACCATGAGAGACTATGGACTCTGAGAAACAAACTGAGGGTTCTAAAGGGGAGGGGGGTGGGGGGTGGGTTAGCCTGGTGATGGGTATTAAAGAGGGCACGTACTGAATGGAGCACTGGGTGTTATACACAAACTATGAATCATGGAACACTACATCAAAAACTAATGATTTAATGTATGGTGATTAACATAACATAATAAAAATTTTTAAAAAACAAAAACCTGCACAACTTCAAAATGTTTATAACCCTGCAAAATTTGTCTTGGATCCACCCATATTTATCAGACCGTATTTCTCTCCCCAGTTTGCCTCTAGTTAATAAGATCATCCCAATGTAGGGCCAAATGTTGAAAGAAATTAATAGCATGCCTCTACTAGAAATAAAATTTTCAAAGTAGAAAGAATTGGATGATATACTGTATTACTTTAAGATGTACTAATCTAATTCTATTAGACTCAAAATAAAAGCTCAGAGTTATTCAGTCAATAATTCTTCCCTTAGTCTCTCTAAAGTATATAATACTTAAAACAAGTATTTAAGATAATATTTGTAAAAGTTTCTAAATTGCAGCAAATAGGAAAAAGACATTGCAATTATTGCTTATATACTTTATTTCAACAAATATCTATTACATATTTACTTTATCACAGGAAGGCAAAATGACAAATCATGACATAATCCTTGCTCTTCAGCTCATAGTCTAGTAGAAGAAGTCACACACACAACTAATAATAATAAAATGCAAGTGGTACAACATTAAAGAATTATGGGAGCCCTAAGAATTATGGGAGTTAAATCTGTGAGACTGGGGGTTGATTCCTCATAAGGAAGGTTACATCTGAGCTGAAGACATTTAGGACTCAAACGGACGGACAAGGATATATACAGGGCATATCAGACAGCACGAGCAATTTGCCACATGTATCTAAACAGCTTCATTTTCTTATCATGAATATGTGCATGCTACATGAATACATGTGTACTACATGAAAAGGGGAAGGTCCTGGGTGGCTTAGTCAGTTAAGTGTCTGACTCTTGATTTTGGCTCAGGTCATAATCTCGGGATCGTGGGATCCAGCCCAAGTGGGGCTCCGGGCTCAGTGAGGAGTCAGTTTGGGATTCCCTCCCTCCCCTTCTCCCTCTGCCCCTCCTCCCACTTGTGCTCTCTCTCTCTCTCTAAAATAAATAAATAAATCTTAAAAAAAAAAAAAAGAAAAGGAGAAGGTAGGTAGGCAGGTAATTTGTCTATATGCATGCTTATTTATCTTTTGCTAAGAACAAACTAAGTCTAAAAGAAGGAGAACAAGTAAGCAAATTCACTAATTAGAATTATATTTATACTTTACTAAACATTTATTCAATGAACTAAAATTTCTATCCTAACTAGTGTCATTGGTAGCTACTCTGAATTGATAATATGCAAAATTTTGGCAAGAATGCTCAAATCTCACAGATTTATATTCTTAGCCTAAACCATTGCTGAGTATTATTTCCAAATATTTACATTTATAAACATAAGCCTGAGGCTCTTACTGGGTTAACAATGTTTATTATAATAGCCAGAGCTAGGGATATAAAGACTAGACTATGCCCTATGGCAGCTCACTCAAATAGCCTAATTCAACAACAAAAAGTAATGTAGGGATTTGGCATTTGTTCTTTCTACCTTCAGGCTTTAACTGTCTATAGGTGCTCCTACAATAGTCCAGCAATTCTTCCCTTGTTAGTACCCTTACCTTCATAATTAAACTTCTATGTTCCACAGACTGACTAAAATTTGTGCCCATGTCAAATATAGTTGTGATTCCATCCTCACACAAATTCATCCAGTAACGATATTCCTCACGCCCAGGAAGTCGATCCCAAAATGTCCTGAAGGCTTCCCAGACAGCTTCCTGGCACACTGGAAAAGAGACAGAGAAGTATTTTATAGAAAGTTGATTTTAGAACTTTTGATAGAAACTTTGAGGTTCTCACAATGATCATGAACCTGTTTATTCAGATTCCCAAGACACTTTTGCCCTTAGTGTCCTTTCTGGAGGATCATGGGAATGATTCTCAGTCAAAGCTCTTCTGTTGATGTATGGCCAGTTTAAACTTTTCAGATGTGAAGAGAATTTGTACTCCCCACTCCTTGCCCTTACAGAGGGAATTAATTCACTTCCTAGTAGGCAGGGTATTTTTCCCATCTCTCAAAAAACAAACAAACAAAAAACAATCCATGTTTATGCTTTATAAAAGTGGATCAGATGTTGAGAATACTTCAATAGGTGAAAGAATAAACAAGCTATGATACATCCATATGATGGAATATTATTCAGTGATAAAAAGAAATGAGGTTTCAAGCCATGAAAAGACACTGTGGGGCGCCTGGGTGGCTCAGGTGGTTAAGCGACTACCTTCGGCTCAGGTCATGATCCTGGAGTCCCAGGATTGGGTCCCGTATCGGGCTCCCTGCTCGGCGGGGAGTCTGCTTCTCCCTCTGACCCTCCTCCCTCTTATGCTCTCTGTCTCTCATTCTCTCTCTCGCAAATAAATAAATAAAATCTTGAAAAAAAAAAAAAGAAAAAAGAAAAGACACAGTGAAGACTTAAAAGCATATTGCTAAGTAAAGGAAGCCAATCTGAAAAAGCTACATACTATATGATTCCTATGATATGACATTCTGGAAAAGGCAAAACTATGAAAATTGTAAAAAGATCAGTGGTTCCCAGGGGTCGTAGGGAGGGAGAGATGAAGAGATGGAGCACAGTGGTTTTCTTTAGGACGAAGAAGCCATTCTGTAGGACACTGTAATAGTGGATACATGCCATTATTCATTTCTCAAAACCTATAGATTATACAACACAATGACTGAGCATAAACTCCACATAAACTATAAGCTTCAGTTAAGAATGATGTGTCCACAGTTGGTGGGAATGCAAGCTGGTGCAGCCACTCTGGAAAATAGTATGTAGGTTCCTCAAAAAGTTGAAAACAGTTATCCTACGACCCAGCAATTGCACTACTGGGTATTTACCCCAAAGATATAAATGTAGTGATCTGAAGGGGCACGAGCACCCCAATGTTTATAGCAGCAATGTCCACAATGGCCAAACTATGGAAAGAGCCTAGATGTCCATCAATAGATGAATGAATAAAGAAGATGTGGTATACACACACACACACACACACACACACAATGGAATATTATGCAGCCATCAAAAAAAAATGATATCTTGCCATCTGCAATGACATGGATGGAACTAGAGGGTATTATGCTAGGGGAAATAAGTCAATCAGAGAAAGACAAGTATCATATGATCTTACTGATATGAGAAATTTGAGAAACAAGACAGAGGATCAGAGGGGATGGGAAGGCAAAACGAAACAAGATGAAACCAGAGAGGGAGACAAACCATAAGAGACTCTTAATCTCAGGAAACAAACTGAGTGTTGCTGGAGTGGAGGAGGGTGGGAGGGATGGGGTGGCTGGGTGATGGACACTGGGGAGGCTGTGTGTTGTGTAAGACTGATGAATCACAGACCTGTACCCCTGAAACAAATAATACATTATATGTTTAAAAAAAAAAAAAAAGAATGATGTGTCAAGGTCCTCCTGGGTGGCTCAGTCAGTTAAGCGTCTTCCTTTGGCTCAGGTCATGATCCTAGGGTCCTGGGATAGAGCCCCGAGTTGGGCTCCCTACTTTTCCCTCTCCTCCCTGCTTGTGCTCTCTATTGCTATCTCTGTCTCTCTCTCTCAAATAAATAAATAAAATCTTAAAAAAAAAAGAATGATGTGTCAATATTGGCTCATCAATTGTAACAAAAGTACTACACTAACACAAAATGCTAATGAGAGGGTAAAATGTGTGTGTAGAAGAGTGACAGGATAGGTAACTCTCTGGACTTTCTGCTCAATTTTTCTGTAAACCTGAAACTTCTCTAAAAATTAAAATCTATTAACTAAAAAAAAAAAAAAAAAAAGACAAGAGTAGAGAATAAACTGGTGGTTGCCAGAGCAGTAGGTGGTAAGGGGATGAACAAAATGGGTGAAGGGGAGTGAGAGATACAGGGTTCCAGCTATGGGATGAATAAGTCACAGGAATAAAAGGAACAGTATAAGGAACACAGCCAATGGTATTATAATAGTATTGTATGGTAACAGATGGTAGCTACACTTCTGGTGAGCACAGCATAATGTAGAATCTTGTGGAATCACTATGTCGTACACCTGAAACTAATGTAACATTGTGTATCAATTACATTTAAAAGAAATTTTTTTAAAGATAGGAGAACTAAAAAACAAAACACCGTGATATTCCAGAGAAACGTACTGCTATATCAAAATAAAAACTAATTCAATCTATCTGCTAAATTATTCCACAGGATCAAATCTGAGAGGATGCTAAAACAGGCTGTCTGCACATTTTGTATGGCACTAAGTGTGTTGCTATCCTGCAACCATTTCATTGGCCATTTGCCAGACACTGTGGACAAGAGATAGACTGAGATGGAAGGGAAGGGGAACAGAGTGCTGAGGGAGAAAGATGGATGCAAATGCACAGAAATCAAGACCATTATTTTTCATCTCAAGAAAACTGAATGCTTATCCAGTAGCACATTGAGGTGCAGCCCCTGAACTCACAGAGTCGGAAGCCCTAACTAAATTCTAGCCCTAGCCTTACCATGTACTAGCTTCATAACCACAGGTAACTTACCTAGCCATTCAATGCTTCAATGTACTCATCTCTCTTATTTAACTGGATGAATCATTACTGACTTACCAACTACCTGTGAGAGTATTTTATAAACTCCTTAGTGCTACATGAATATCAATGTCATCATCATATGGATTCTGGTTGTCTCACAGTTGTTTGATGGGAGAGGACAGTCTAAGCCAAAAAACAAGGCTTAAGCTTTAACAGAGAGGAAAATATATGAATATTTAAAGTTTCTCTATCAATTGATTTTTCAGGGTTAAAATGAACCTTTGGTTGCAAACTTAGTTTTCTCTTTCAGTGAACTAACTGCATCCTTATCATTGCTCTTCAGAACTTCTGATCCTACAGCATACAGAAGAATCCAGCCAAGGCTGACTGCGGCAGAGTTGACCACCTATAGATTCAGAATTCTTCCTTGCTTCTTTTTTTTTTTTAAAGATTTTATTTATTTATTTATTTGACAGAGAGAGAGACAGCAAGAGAGGGAACACAAGCAGGGGGAGTGGGAGAGGGAGAAGCAGGCTTCCCGCCGAGCAGGGAGCCTGATGTGCGGCTCGATCCCAGGACCCTGGGATCATGACCTGAGCCAAAGGCAGACACTTAACGACTGAGCCACCCAGACACCCCTCTTCCTTGCTTCTTAAAACTTCTCCATGAAAATTTAGTGCCCACCAGAAGACAATGCAAAGGTGAAAATTGGAGTTGGTAAAAACAAACAAAAAATGAATGTCTCTAAGGTCTAGTTATGAAAAAGGTGATTCAAAGAAATTATAAAAAATATTATAAGACTGAATATATATCTATAAAGAAAAATAAATCTCAATAACTTATTTACAATATATACAAAAAGTAATTTGAAATATGTAAGCTAATATTATAGAGGTTCTAAAAGAAAACACAGAAGAATATCTATATAACTTGAGCACAGGCAAAGATTTCACAGACAGAACATAGAAAGCAACAACTACAAAAGAAAAAAAAATTAGAATTTATCAAAACTAACAACTACTCATGAAAGATACTATTAATAAAAAATGGATAGGCAAGCCACACTTCTGGCAGAAAATATTCAAAATACATATAACTGGTATTTAGGATAAAAAATTTCTACAACTCTCTAGTGAAAAGGCAAACAATCCAATTTTTAAAACATATAAAAGACTGGAACAAACACTTTACAAAGGAAGTTTATGTATATGTGAAAAAGTGCTATCATTCATCTTCAGACAAATGCAAATTAAAGCATCCGCACATGAATCATTAATATTGTTAAGATGGTAGTATCTCCAAATTGATCTACAGATCCAATGCAATCCTATCTGAACACTGGTTGACATCTTTATAGAAATTGACAAGCTAATTCTAAAATTCATATGGAATTACAATGAACCTAGAATAACCAAAACAATTTTGAAAAAGAACAAATAGATAAGCTGGACTTTATCAAAATCTAAAAACTTTAGTGCATGGAAGACACCATCAAGAAAGTGAAAAGACAACCCACAGAATGAGAAAAAATACTTTCAAATCATTTTCTATTAAGAAACTTGTATCTAGAATATATAAAGAACTGTTACAACTCAATAATTAAAAAAATGATAAATAGGGAAGGATCTAAAGATATTCTTGGAAAGAAGATATTCAATGACCAAAAAGCAAATAAAAAGATGTTCAGTGTTACTAATCATTAAAGAAACGTAAATTAAAACCAGGGGATATGATTTCACACCTACTAGGATGGTTGTGATTTTTGTTTTTAAAGGAAAGTCATAGTTCTAGCAAAGATGTAAAGAAATCAGAATCTCACATACTGCTGTTAGGAATTTAAGATGGTACAGCTACTTTAGAAAGTAGTATCTGGGGCACCTGGGTGGCTCAGTTGGTTGAACGACTGCCTTCGGCTCAGGTCATGATCCTGGAGTCCCGGGGTCAAGTCCCACATCGGGCTCCCTGCTCAGCAGGGAGTCTGCTTCTCCCTCTGACCCTCTCCCCTCTCATGCTCTCTGTCTCCCATTCTCTCTCTCAAATAAATAAATAAAATCTTTAAAAAAAAAAAAAAGAAAAGAAAGTAGTATCTGGCAGTTCCTCATATGGTTAAACATAGTTACCATATAACCCAGAAATTCTACTCCTAGGTATATACCCAAATAATTGAAAACATCCCAAATGTCCAACAACTGACAAATGGATAAACGAAATGTGTATCCATATAAGAAAATATTATTATTTGGCCATAAAAAAATAAACTACTGATGCATACTACAACATCAATGAATGTTGAAAACATTATGCAAAGTGAAAGAAGCCAGTCACAAAAGACCACGTATTATATCATCTCATTTATCTGACATATCCATAATAGATAACTCTATAGAAATAAAAAGTAGATTCGTGGTTGCTTAGGCCTGGGGAGAGGCATAGAGGAAATAGAGGGATAAGAGAGTGATGACTAAAGGGTGTGAGGCTTCTTTTTGAGGTGATGAAATGTTCTTAAACTCAGTGTGATAATGGTTGCACATTTCTGTGAATATACTAGAAAACCACTGAATTCTATACATTAAATGGATGAATTGTATGGTATGTGAATTATGTCTCAATAAAATTGAAAAAGTAATTCTGTCCAGAAAGGTAAATACATCCTTATTCAACCAATGGCTTTCCAGATGGGAGCTATCTGACAAGAACATCCAATTAACTAACGTGGAATACAGAATTCAGAACACATACATTTTAATAGAGGAGGAGAATTGGTGGGGCTGGCGGGGGAGCCTGGAGCCCTCATGCAGCTCACAGAGGGAAAACCTAGATAGGACACTGCAGCCAGTAGAGAAAAGAGTAAAATCAGCACGATCCCAAGGAAAGAGGTACTAGAAACGGCAAAACTCCACCAGAGACAATTGCCACATACTTCACTATGGCCTAGAAGTAGACCTGTTCTGAAATCCCAACCTTGTCAAACAATTTTTATATAGCCTTTAGTGACTGTTGAAGATTTTTGAGACGATAGGTGATCTACGAATGCCTCTCTGTGGCAGAGAAAACCTGCCCTGCCAACTGCTGGAGGAAGGAAAGATGTGATGACAATATTCTGAAGAAAGCAATGCCTGTATTTAATCTGTCTTTAATCCTGTTCCTAAGGCTCAGGCTGTGCGTATTATCCAGTACATAAAAATCCAGTATGGAACAAAGTCTTTTTTTAGGGTATTTTCCTCTCAAAATCATGGTGCGCAAAGCATATGGAACAATTTGGTGCAATAAGGCAAGAAATAAAAGGCATAAAATTTGGAAGATGAGAAGTAAAATTATCTTTATTTGCAAATAAAATAATCACCTATGTAGAAAACCTTAAGGAATACACAAAAAAGCTACTAGAACTAATAAGTGAATTTAGCATGTTACAGAATAAAAGGTCAATATACAAAAAGCAGTTGTATGCCTATATACTGGGAAGGAATAATTAGAAATTGAAATAACATTAACAATGGCATGAAAAAAAGTAAAATAGATAAATCTGATTTAAAAAAAGACATGTAAGACCTATACACTGAAAATTAAAAAATGCTGCCAAGAGAAATTGAAGAAGACCTAAATAAATGGAGGGATATATCATGTTCATAGATTAGAACACTCAATATTGTTAAAATGACAATTCTTCCCAAACTGCGACCAACAGATTCAACACAATTCCAATCAAAATTCCCAGCAGCCCTTTTTGTAGAAGATGGCAAGCTGATTCTAATATTGATATGAAAAACAACGGACCTAGCATAACCAAGCAAATCTGAAAAAAAGAAGAACAAAGTTGAAGAACTTTCCCTATTAAAGATGTATTGTAATCAAGACAGTATGGTATTGGCATAAAAATAGACAAAGAGATCAGTGGAAGAGAATGAAGAGTGAAGAAGCAGACCCACCATATACAGAAGACCGGTTTCCAACAAACATGCAAAGGCAAGAAAGGATCTTCTTTTTAAGATTTTTTTATTTATTTAGAGAGAGAGCACACGAGCAGGGGAATGGGCAGAGGGAGAGACAGAATCTCAAGCAGACTCCATGTCCAGCACGGAGCCGGAGTGGGGCTCAATTCCACAACCCCGAGATCATGACCTGAACTTAAATCAAGAGTCAGATGCCTAACTGACTGAGCCACCCAGACGCCCCAAGGATAATCTTTTTTAATAAGTGGTGCTGGAACAATTGGCTAAGCATATGCAAAAATTTAACTTTGATCCATATACACCATATATAAAAATTAACTCAAAGTAGATCATAGACCTAAATATAAAACCTAAAAATTATAAAATTTCTACAGGAAAAGATAGGTGAAAATACTTGTCACTTTGGGTTAGGCAAACTTAGATATAACACCGAAGGCAAGTGTGATCCCCCCACAAAAAAAGATAAGTTGGATTTCATCAAAATTTAAAATTTTTGTTCCTCAAAAGACATTATTAAGAAAATAAAAAGGCACACATTGGCTGAAATTGTATGCAAAACATATATCTGATGAAGAACTTGTATTTAGAATACATTAAGAACTCTTACAATTCTGTAAGACAAATGACTCAATTATTTTTTTAATGCGCAAAATATTTGAACTTGTCTCCAAAAAAAATATACAAATGGTGAATAAGCACATGAAAAAAGTGCTCAACATCATTAGCCATTAGCCATTAAGAAAATGCATATTAAAATCACAATAAGATATCACTTAATATTCACTAGAATGGTTACAGTTTAAAAAGACTGGCTATACTGAATATTGCAAGAATGTGGAAAAACTGGAACCTAATACATTGCACATGGTACAGCCACATTGGAAAACAGTTTAGCGGGGCGCCTGGGTGGCTCAGTCGTTGGGCGTCTGCCTTCGGCTCAGGTCGTGATCCCAGGGTCCTGGGATAGAGCCCACATCGGGCTCCCTGCACCACGGGGAAGCCTGCTTCTCCCTCTCCTACTCCCCCTGCTTGTGTTCCCTCTCTCGCTATGTCTCTGTCAAATAAATAAATAAAATCTTTAAAAAAAAAAACAAAAAAACAGTTTAGCAACTTCACAAAAAGTTAAACATACACCTATAATGAGGCCCAGCCATTCCACTCCTATTAACCAACAGAAAGAAAGCATATGTTCACAGAAAAACTTAAACACAAATGTTCATAACAGCTATCTTTATAATCACCAACAACTGAAACAAACCAAATATCCCAAAATGTGCTATATCCCTAAAATAGACTACTCAACAATAAAAGGTAACAAACTACTGATACACAAAAAAATCATAGATGAGTCTCAAAATAATTACACTGAGCAAGAGAAGCCAGATAAAAAAGTATACATATATATACATATATATATATAGTGATTACATTTATATATAAAAGTATAGAAAATGCAAACAATTCATAGTGATAAAAACCAGATTAGTGGTTGCCTCAGTACCAGGATAAAGAGAAGTGCTAAGGGAGGGAGAGATTACAAAGGCAAATGAGAAAATGTTTGGAGGTGACTAATAAATTCATTATCTTAAATGCATGATGATTTTAAGGGTAAATATATTTATTAAAACTAATCAAAAAGTATAATTTAAATATGCAGCTCATAATCCATCAAAGTATACATTAGTAAAGCTCTATTTTAAAAGCCCAACTACAAATGTAATTTTTTAAGTGGGAGGATGCTACTAACTGCATTCAATTCCAAGTACCCTAAATATCTGTTTAATTTTACAAATCATTAGGTTAAAAACAGTTGCTTCTTACTTAAACGAAGATATTTTTCAAATTTGTTATTTTTCAAATCTGGCAACTGAAGCCAGATCCTCTATGAAGGAAAAATTGGGCAAACCATTAAATTGAATCTGCTTGGTAAGAAGAACTAAGATCCTTGGTTGGACATTGAATAAATCTCTCCCTCTAATTTCCAAACATTTGGGTCCAAGGGCATAATCGAATTATGTCTACAAAATCTCTTCATAACCTATGCTGAAATATTCATGATCTTTCCTAATTTTCAAAAACACATTTACTCTTTATAACTGACAGTAATAGCTGTATCAACACTGTTACCATCTCGATGTGCTTGTGCCAACCCTTTTAGCTCTGTGAGGTCCCTTTCCAATGATCTCATTCATAGCATCTGTATTTTAAAATCAATTATTTAGGAATGCTTTTCTTTTTGTTGGCTTCTTTTTCAATAGGATCTCTTGAATTTATAAAGACAAGAGCAAAGAAATTAAAAAATATAACTTTTTTTGCTGATCTGTTCCTATTTTTTTATTTTATTTAAATTCAATTAACATACAGTATATTACTAGTTTCAGAAGTAGAGTTCAGTGATTCATCAGTCGCATATAACACTCAGTGCTCATTACATCAATGCCCTCCTTAATGCCCGTCACCCATTTACACCATCCCCCCACCCTCCCCTCCAGCAACCCTTAGTTTGTTTCCTATTGTTAAAAGAGTCTCTTATGGTTTCCCCCGCTCTCTGATTTCATCTTATTTTATTTTTCTCTCCCTTCCCCTATGGTCCTCTGTTTTGTTTCTTAAATCCCACATATGACTGAAATCATATGATAATTGTCTTCCTCTGACTTATTTCACTCAGCATAATACCCTCTAGTTTCATCTACATTGTTGCAAATGGTAAGATTTCATTTTTTGACAGCTGAGTAATATTCCATTGTGTGTATGTATGTGTATGTGTGTTTGTGTGTGTGTATATATATATATATATATAACATCACATCTTCTTTATCTGTTCATCTGTCCATGGACATCTGGGCTCTTTCCATAGTTTGGCTATTGTGGACATTGCTGCTATAAACATTGGGATGCAGGTGCCCCTCTGGATCACTATGTTTGTATCCTTTGGGTAAATACCCAGTAGTGCAAATGCTGGGTCCTAGGGTAGCTCTATTTTTAACTTTTTGAGGAACCTTCATACTCTTTTCCAGAGTGGCTGTACCAGCTTGCATTCCCACCAGCCTCTTTCTCCACATCCTCGCCAACATTTGTTGTTTCCTGACTTGATATAACCACATTTTTTTTAAAGATTTTATTTATTTGTCAGAGAGACAGACAGCAAAGAGAGAGCACAACAGCACTAGCAGGGGGGAGCGGCAGGCAGAGGGAGAAGCAGACTCCCCACTGAGCAAGGAGCCTGATGTGGGACTCGATCCCAGGACCCCAGGATCATGACCTGAGTGGAAGGCAGATGCTCAACCGACTGAGCCACCCAGGTATCCCTATAACCACATTTCTTAAATGGTTATTTCCTTTTCACTATTTAACCAACAGATATCTAGATATTCTGATCTATCTATTTTGAAAGTAAAAATCCAGGTAGTAGAAATCATAGTTTGATAAGTTATAAACTATCATTCTCATTCATCTTTAGTCCTTTATTCTCTTCTCACTCTCTTTAGAATTTGCCACTTCTGCCGCGTGCCCCATACACAAAAGTCACAGTCAATGGATTTCCATTAAAAAAGTAAAAGGAAAGCTTATTGCTTAGTAATGTCTGATAGTCCCAAAATAAAATCAAGCGATATAAATACCCGCTTTAAAAAAGGTGCGAAGAGAGTGCCACTTTAGTAAACAAACAAAAAATCAAATATATAAATATATGTAATATCTGGTATATTTTTTTATTTTAAAGATTTTATTTATTTATTTGAGAGAGAGAATAAGAGAGAGAGAGAGCAAGAGGCGGGGAAGGGTCAGAGGGAGAAGCAGACTCCCCGCTAAGCAGGGAGCCTGATGCGGGATTTGATCCCAGGACTCTAGGATCATGACCTGAGCTGAAGGCAGTCGCTTAACCAACTGAGCCATCCAGGTGCCCTATTTTTTTTTTATTTTAAAAACACTTGCTTAGAGAGTATTATGCTGAGCGAAATAAGTCAGTCAAACAAATACCATATGATTTCACTCATATGTGGAATTTAAGAAACAAAACAAATGAGCAAAGGTTAAAAAAGAGAGAGGCCAACCAAGAAACACTCTTAACTATAGAGAATAAACTGAGGGTTGCTGGAGGGGAAGTGGGGGGGAATGGGTTAAATAGATGATGGGGATTAAGGAGTGCCCTTGTTCTGATGAGCACCAGGTGCTGCATATAAGTGTTGAATCACTTAAATCGTACACTTGAAACTAATATTGCACTGTATGTTGACTAACTGGAATTTAAATAAAAACTTAAAAAAAAACTTGCTTTGAAAAAATAAAAATAAAAACACTCGTTTTGGTGAGGGAGGAGGAGAAGGACAAGAGGGGGGAAGGTAAAAAAGGAGAAGATAAAGTAGCAGCTTAGACTAAAGATCCATATAGCCCAGGGCATGGAAAATTTAACTGTCCAATAAACATTTGTTGAATACACACACAAATGAGCAAGTCTGATTTCACTACCATCTAATCATCTAATCTAAGTAGAGGTAGCTCTACTCTAGTTTACTACATCTTATGGCTTTTTAATGTCTCTTGAGTAGCAAAAAGCGAAGTTTGAGATTCCTTCAAATCTAAGGGACATATTATGGTCAATTAAGCAATTTTGGTTAGTAAATTTAAGAAATAGAAAATGAATTCACATAATAAAAAGGGATTCGATCAAGGATAATTGTTTAGTTAAAAATAAAATCCTGGGGGCACCTGGGTGGTACAGTCAGTTAAGCATCCCACAGACTCTTGATGGTTTTGGCTCAGGTTGTGATTGCAGGGTCATGAGATCGAGCCCTGCATTGGGCTCCGGCTCAGTGTGGAGTCTGCTTGAGACTTTCTCCCCCTCTCCCTCTGCCTGTCCTCCCCCCAACCCCCACCCCCCACCCCTGCATGCTCATGTGCTCTCTCTCTAAAATAAATAAAATCTTAAAAAACTAAATAAATAAATAAATAAAATCCTAGTTCTGTTGTTCTCGGGTCTGTTGTAAGAAGGGCGATCATTTTAGACATAATAAGGTTTGTGTGTACCAACCAGAGACTAGTCATCATGAATCTGCAGAATGTTTGAACTATAAAATATAGAAATTTATTATATTTTCATGTATGTAAAGTAACTAATTACCCAAATAGGTAAGTATACCATGGAAAATATATTTTGTGGGTATATTTAGCCAAATTACTTAATGATGAAGTAAAAAATAATTAAATTTTCCAGTAACATAAACTGGTATTTTTGACGTGCTTAAAAGATTTAAGCCATTTCCACTCTTAAACCTGCCTCTGAAGCTATATAAATACTATGCTTTTAGCAAGTCCTTTTCCCATAGCTAATACAAAGAAAATATTTGGCTCAGTGTCTGTCTAAATTATCACAAACTTTGAATTTTCACAAGATACAACACACGTTAGAACTATGTTTGAATTCCATCATGAAGCCCCAAGGTTTGGATGTTCACTTACCTCGTACTTTAAAATATTTTACATGGTTTTCCACAGCCTCTGTCACACTTTCACCTGGACAGGTTTTCACACCATTAGGAAGCAAAATAGATCGTTTTCTTCTCAGCAACCACTGTTTCTCAGTTTCTCTGTGGTCCAGAGGTAGTTTCTTTTCAGTAGAAAGAGAAGTATCTGTGGATTCTGAGTCAGTCAGGAAAAAAGGAACTGCACTCTTGGGTTCTTGGATATCTTCTAAAGACATGTAGGTTTGTGCTAAAGAGTGAAAGCATAGACAAGTCTTTGGATAATGAACGAAGATACAGTAAGAAAGGTAACAAAGAAAAACTGACTTTTGTGCCACATTTTGATTTTAAAGTTATTGCTCAGATTATAGACAGGCATGCCTAGAGGGGTAGGAGTGAGCAGTCAATTTTTCCTCCATCTACTCCTTTATTTCAAGATTCTTAGTTATTGAAAAAACTATATCTCCAATTGCAACACAAGAAATGAGAGGAAGTAAGTCTGAAGTAGAAATTACTAAAGAAGAAAACCAAAATTATTGAAGAGATTTTAAAAGTTTAAATGAAGCAATACCAAAGACTAATAGAATAGCATTTGATTCAACTTCTTACAACAGTCATAACAAATAATGTTATTTTTAAAGAAAATATACTACAAATATAAGGAAAAATAACAATATAGATTTTTAAATACCTGTTAATGATGTAAGGTTTCCTTCTATCATGACAAATATCAAAATACCCAGAGAAATCTTCCCAAAATGAGGAAACATAATCATTTGGGCCAAAATCAAAGGAATGAGGAGAAGCCAAAATTCTTAACTTGAGCACCCGAAAAGACTTGAAACTTCCAGTAACGAATTATTATAGGAAAGGTCTAACATTTAAGAGTTTATGTTTGAGAACTGACAAACATTCTAAAACCATTATAAATTAGCTTAAATAAAAATGGTGTCCTTTCAAAATACCTCTCACTGCTTTTCTGAAATAACCAGCACAGCTATGAAAGCAGAAGAGATAAGCTAATTAGAACAGATGGGGAGAGACAATTTCTTTATTCTAATCTAGCCAGCTAAGCTCTTTACGGACGCTTTGCCTTTAACAAGCAGTCCACTTGAAAACAATGTTTCACATATAATTCACAGAGTTTTACAATTTTTCTGAATTTATTAGTTGAACCTGATAGATTCACAAGTTCTCTGGGTTCTTCTAGGGCCTATGATTTTTTTTTTTTTAAGATTTATTTATTTATTTTGGGGGGGGGGCGGTGGCAGACGGAGAGAGAGTCTTAAGCAGACTCCATGCTGAGTGCAGAGCCCAACGCAGGGCTCAATCTCACAACCCTGAGATCACGACCTGAGCCAAAACTACGAGTCAGGAGCTTAACCGACTATGATGCTCAGGTGCCCCTAGGGCCTATGATTTGTAAGCATAAGACTTATAAGCCCAGACTGTACCTATCTACTTCAGAAATACAGAGCTAGGTACAAAACTAGCTCTAGCTAGTTTTCCTGGAACTATTTCTTTTTGGCATATTTACTGTCATGTAAATTTCTCTCCTTGATAAAAAATTTGAAAATCAGGGACGTCTGGGTGGCCCAGTCGGTTAAGCATCTGCCTTTGGCCCAGGTCATGATCCCAGGGTCCTGGGATTGAGTCCCGCATCGGCCTCCCTGCTCAGCAGGAAGCCTGCTTCTCCCTCTCTCTCTCCCTCTGCCTGCCGCTCCCCCTGCTTGTGCTCTCTCTGACAAATAAATAAAATCTATAAAAAAAATAAATTTGAACATCTTTGGTTATAACCACTTAATGTCTTCTTCCTTATATATAAAATGGGATAGGAATAGTAAAGCTAACTCATGATAGAGCTGTTGTGAGGATTGATTAGTTAATACAAAGAAAATGCTTAGAATAGTGCCTGGTACATACTAAGCATACAATAAAAATGATAGCCACATGATAACTATGTTGCTTAATTAGCTATTAAACATGAGGTCTGGTGTGTTTATGTAGATGAGGAACTCTTAACCAAGAAAGTATATCTTTTACCACAATGGGACCAGATAAAATTCTTTGTATTAGGACAGCTGTTTTTAATCAAATAAACCTAGTAGAAAGCAATTAAATTAGTCAAAGTTTCTGGGAAAGCTAGGATTTACTATCAAATAGCACTGGATTTACATCTTATGTCATGTACCTCTAATGAAGTTCTCTGGGAAAAAAAAAAAAAAGTTTTGTGAAGATCTATAAAGCACATTTCTCTTGAGGATCCTAAAATAGTCCCGACCCCAATTTCTTCAGCTCCCAAAAGGGATGCACTCAGTTGTAAGAAAAGAGACTAGCTGGGTGGGTGTAGACCATACCAGGATAAGGAAGCCTTATACCCACAAAAGCTTGTCTTTTAATGGCCTCTGAGCAAAGTTTCCAAATTTCCACAAGGACAAGTTCAGTTAAAAGAGACTCTACAGAAGGAAGGAAAAGCCTATGTTTTCCAATAAAGTTTTATATAGTTCTGGTCAAGCAGGCCTTCAGAGTATGCATGTCTACTCACAGTTCTCCCAGACCATAGTTCAACAATTAGAGACCATTTTCACAATTAAAAAAAATACTGAGTACAAATGACATTCCACATTTATTTTAGCTCAGTACATTTCCAAAGAAACATTACTGAAAGAAAGAAAACCCTAGATAATTTGCTATGAAAGAAAGGCTTAAGCTTGGTGTTAAGCCAAAAGCAATTACAGCATAAATGAACAATTTTATATGATTAAAAAGTAGGTGACACTGGAAAGATGAGGACAGCACATAGATTGGAACCAGATTAGAAAGGGCTCTGTATGACAAGAGCCCTATTTTTTCCCATAACATAAAAGGAAAACAAGCCGATTATAAGAGGCATTAAACTTTTTCTAAGTCCTACTTAAGTGATTGGATAGGAGTCAAAAAAAAAAACTTACTACTTTTTTTATCCCAAGAGTTGTAAATTAAAAATAGTATTATCTTCTCTGGGAAGACTTTCCCTGTCCAGTGACAACTCTCTTACTACCTTTTTACCACCTCTCACTCACACATACACACACAGCTAGGATGAACTCCCTCCTGAGCTCCCAAGAAACTCTACTACAGTTTTTACTAGGAATATTAAAACTATTCATATGTCCATTTCTCCCACTAGGCTAAAAATGACTCAAGAATAAAAGCTGCAGTTCATTTTTTTGTACCTAGCAAACTGCTTATTAATAGATGCTCCAAAAATGTTTCCTGAATGAACAAATTAACTATATGCCTGCTAAAGTAAAAAGAAAAATTAATCTAAGCATCAGTTATGAGATATGAACTGGAAATCATAAATTTGAAAATTTATTTCTCTAAGAATGGCTCATGTTTCTTAAGAAAATTACACCTCAATTTAATGAATTGGAAACATGTTTAATATAAAATGTTGATATTCAACACATTATTTCCACATGAATTTAGGAAAATGAATTTTAAACAATCTTCAAAACATGATAAAGGACAGTGGTACCTTTGAAAAACATACAAACAAAAAAGTTAAGAAGTCACAAGAAGATGTATTACATACTTGCTTTCCCAAAATTAGATGTACAAAATAATTAATAGTCATTTTAAAAAGTCCCCTCCCATACACACACAAATTGGGAATGAAAACATGTAATTATAACCATCTTTATAAGAAATCTCCAAAAGACAAATATCTTTAACAATATAAGGATGGTGACAAGATTAACAAAAACTCAAAAACACTGAGGCTTAACTGACAACCTCAAATTCACATGATTTTGAAATAAAATGTGCCAATTTTTACCTTTATCTTAAATTGCCTTTGCTTCACTGCTTTATATACAGTTAACAATATAAATCCAAGAGATGCTTAAAACAGAAGATCAAAATAATACTCTTACAAAACATGTTTCTTATCTGAGAAAATACAGTATCATTGTACCCTCAAAATTTTCCTGATAACATTAAAAGGTTGTGAAGTCCTTAATCATATAATACCACCATCATCACATGAATTCAAAACTGTTACCTGAACATTTAATAAAAACTTATGCTCCCTAGGGATCATAGGTCTCTAAAAACTACCATTTAAAAATATAAAAGCAATTCTAGCAATCTGGCTTTTCAGATGAATACCGGGTAAACAGAAGTAGCTATAAAATTATATATTTAGTTCTAACAATTAATAAATAAGATTTTGAGGGTGTTTTTTAATTAAAGTTATGAGGACACCAATTTTATCTTATGTACTTACAGAAACTGTGTATATACATTCTAAGATATCAGAGTAGGACAGAAGTCAATATTGATAAAGCTATACCTCAAACTAAGTTGAGCTACATATGTAATTTTTAAAAACCTATTTTGGACAGTTAACATTTTTTTGTTCCAAATTTCATTCTGAATGAATGAACTAAATCTTCAGATTCCCACATATGACATCAAAAGAAAAAGAGAACATATAACAATTACAGCAGAGTAACAGTTCCATTTAGCAACTGAGAAAAATAAGCTGCACTTTGAAAGAGTCAGTTTTTATCATCTCCTAACATCATGTCCTCTTTTACACTATACAGAAGGGATGCCGTAAATGGCATTTTCTGAAGCCTTAATACTAAATTCTTCTTTAAAAAAATACACAGTATTCATACTGCATGCTTGAGCTGCAAAGAATAGAATTACAATATAATGTGACTTGTCAACAAACTTGACAAGCACTGGGGCTGGCACCAGGGAGGACCAAACTCCCCTCAACTCCCATTTATATGGAAGTACAGATCACATAGTTTTATTATCTACAAAAACATTCCCACATTTACATATGCTATTGCATAATCAGAAGCATATTTAATCAGAAAAATATCAAATATTTATGAAATTTTAATTTCTATCTAATAAGTTTATATCACCCCCATTTTCCACTGCATCTATGAGATCTCAACAATCTAATAATATCTTATATATTTTAGATACTATTTAATGACTTATAAAACTACCACAAGTTATTTTCTTCTCTGTGAGCTAACACAAATGCTGTAAGCGGCTTTCCAGTAATCTTATAGAACATCTGTGTCATGTTTGTACAGATTAACTAACTACTGCTGCCCTTCTGTTGCTGTAAATGAAGTTTCAAAATGAGCTCTCGAATATCTTCCCGCTTGGTCTTTATTACATGACGAGGAAACCATTTCTCCAAATGAATTGGAAGTTCAAAATTAACAATAGGATCCTAATGAAAGAAAAGAAAGAATGCAATCACTTTAGCAGTATAATTCAAATGTTTTAATTTCATTTTTTTTAAGATTTTATTTATTTATTTGACAGAGAGAGACACAGCGAGAGAGGGAACACAAGCAGGGGAAGTGGGAGTGGGAGAAGCAGGCCTCCCACAGAGCAGGGAGCCCGATGCGGGGCTCGATCCCAGGACCCTGGGATCATGACCTGAGCTGAAGGCAGACACTTAACAACTGAGCCACCCAGGTGCCCTTGTTTTAATTTCTTCTCACAAGAAATGAGAAACTGCTAACTTTTTAAAATAACAGCTTTACTGAGATATAATTCATATACTATATAATTCACCTAAAACTATGTATTACCATTCCTTCCCAATTATACCGTAAGTTCTAACTGTATACTATAACCCTTATATGCTAAAAGTACCTTTGGTACTAGTCAAAAAAACCCTACTCCTATACCCATTTTCATACCACCACACCAAAAAATGGGGCTGGTTGCCAAGACAACCAGCAATTCAATTAGAGGGTTGGAACTTTCAGTCTCACCCACCTCTGACCTCCAGAGAGGGGAGAGGGGCTTCACAAATAATGTTGGTAATGACTGAAGTAATGAGTAGACAGTTTAAAAAGCAAAGAGTGATTCCTTGCTTTTAAAATTTCTTCCGGGGCACCTGGCTGGCTCAGTCATTAAGCGTCTGCCTTCGGCTCATATCATGATCCCACGGTCTTGGGATCAAGCCCCGCATCAGGCTCCCTGCTCGGCGGGAAGCCTGCTTCTCCCTCTCCACTCCCCCTGCTTGTGTTCCCTCTCTACCTGTCTCTCTCTCTCTCTCTCTGTCAAATAAATAGAGAAATCTCTAATAAAATAAAATAAAATTTCTTCCTTAATACTGCTACCTATAGTATCACTGATGAGCTAGGAAGTAACACTCATGCTTATTACTGTATTTATCTAGCTTATGGTTTTCTGAGCCTCTTGAATATGTGTCTTTTTTTTTTAAGATTTTATTTATTTGAGAGAGAGAATGAGTGCTCACACAGAAGGAGAATGAGAGGGAGAAGCAGACTCCCTGCTGAGCAAGGAGCCCAACATGGGACTCGATCCCTGGACCCTGAAATCATGACATGAACCAAAGGCAGATACTCAACCGACTGAGCCACCCAGTCTTTTAGTTTTGAAATTTTTTCTTCAAATTCTTGTCTGCCTTTCTCTTTCTCCCAACCTAATCCTTCTGGAACTCTAATTACATGCAAATTACACTTTTTGACTTGTATCACACTTGTCTCCTATATTCTGTTCTTTATGTTCTTTTTTTCTCTTTAAAATACAGTGGAATTCCGGGCGCCTGGGTGGCTCAGTTGGTTAAGCGACTGCCTTCGGCTCAGGTCATGATCCTGGAGTCCCGGGATCGAGTCCTGCATCGGGCTCCCTGCTCGGCAGGGAGTCTGCTTCTCCCTCTGACCCTCCCCCCTCTCATGTGCTCTCTCTCATTCTCTCTCTCTCAAATAAATAAATAAAATCTTAAAAATATATATATATATAGTGGAATTCCTTCTATTACCCTTTTTCTTTTTCCAAGTTCTAATCCTGTCTTGTGCTGAATCCAAGTCTGCTATTAAACCCAACCAATAAGTTCATTTTTCTTTTTCTTCTAAGTTTTTATTTATATTCCACTTAGTTAACATACAGTATAATATTAGTTTCACGTGTAGGATTTAGGGATTCATCACACATATACAACACCCAATGCTCATCACAACAAACGTCAATAAGTTCTTAATTTCAGATACATTATGCATTTTCAGCTCTAGAAAGTCCACTTGATTTTGTTTAGTAGATTCCATCTCTATCCATTTTGTTCATCTTTGACTATTTTTCTCTAATATATTATTCAAATAATTTTAAAGTTCTTATCTGTTAAATAACTCCAATATCTGGATTATATGTGGTTTTATTTTTTTTTCTTTCTTGATTACCTGTAATATTTCCTTGCTTCTTTGCTCACCCAGTAATTTGTGATTATATGCTGGTAATTGTGAATAAAAAATTTATTTTCATCTTTACATACCTTAAAGAAGCTCTCCACATATTGCAGTAAATATACTCCACAATCACTGCTGTTATCTTGTTTAGGAACTTTAGGGCATAGGTCCACCATGTTTGTTTTGCTGAATTCGCGATGAGTTTTTCGTTTAACTTCCCACTCTACCTCTAAATACCTTGAATCATCAAAAAGTAGAGTGATTCTAGTAGAAATCCCTTTACTATTATTCAACACAAAGATGGAAAAACATTTGCTGCCAGATGTGTTGCCTCAAGCCAAATTTAACAGTACAAATTATAGTATGTGAGGCTTCAAGGGTTACTACTTAAAAGAAAATCATCTGAGTTTTAAACTAAAATCTAGACTTTTTTCAACAACTCAACTTCATAATTCACACAAACTCATTTATATCATGAAGTAAACTGATAAATTATTTTAAAACTTTAGTTGCTAGCTATTTCCAGATACTAAATTACAAAATTACACACACACACAATAAAAATGTGAAAAAGTTCTTACTTTTTCTAAAATGATACTTCTGATAACCACTAATATCTGCAATGCTCCTTTATAAAATTATACTTATTATTCAGTTATGAATAAAAATTCTGAATTTGCTTTCAATATATACAAGTTAATATTTGAGAAATATTAATACTTGAATATTAACATATAATAGGGGATATTAATTATTGATTAGATTTGTAGACCTCATCTAAATACATAATAAAATATAATTCCTGATATAGTCTTTTCAGTAATTCTTATAGTAGCTTCAAAATTATTGAGATTTTAGATAACAGAGTGAGGGTAAAATTGTCATTACTTACTCTCGTAAATTCTGAACTGTGTTTTGTATAGAAGCAGCTTTCAAGGAATCTAGTATGAGAATGCATGGTCTATGAAAAGCAAAAAAGAAATCAAGGTGTACATATCTCCATAGAGAATAAATTTAAATATCTGAAAAAACTATTATAACAGCATGTACCTACCTTTTACACATTTTCTTTGGTATTGATGTATTCATCTCAGTACTCTGAAATAACAGGAATTTTTATGACTTTGCAATTAAAACCAATTTGAATAAATTAATATGCAGTTACTCTTTAAAATGTTTGAAATACTCTGAAATTAAAATTTCAAGTAAGAGCTCTTTTCATCATCTAAAGTGAGCCAACATCATTTTTTCAGAAATTCACTGATTTATTTTCTTATACTGACCTTACACACTTTTACATGTGGCCTCAAGAAGTTATGACACTTTAACATAGCCTAAAAACAACCTAGAATTTTAATTACTTCTATTCAGAGTTACCATCTTAAGCAAAGATAAACAAGTTAATTTAACCTACCCTTACATACATTTTCTAACTCAACATATGATGTTGGTGGAGACAAATTTGAGAAACAGATCAAATTTAAGCAGATTTCTTTTATGAAAAACTTCTCAATACCTTTATTATTCTAATGTAACAGTGAATTTTTAAGAGAAAATAAGACACATGGCTTACCCAACTTAACTGACCTTACAATCCTTTTATCATAATCTGCACCTTAGAACAAGTGTTCCAAGGAACCTAATCTGGAAGCCTGTTTTTTTTTTTTTAAGATTTTATTTATTTATTTGACAGAGAGAGACTGTGAAGTGTGAGGTGGAAGGCAGAAGGAGAAGGAAAAGCAGGCTCCCTGCTGAGCAAGGAGCCCGACACAGGGCTCCATCCCAGGATGCTGGGATTGTGACCCGAGCCGAAGGTAGATGCTTAACCAACTAAGCCACCCAGGAACCCCTGGGAAGCCTGTTTCTATAAGCAAGAAGAAACTCCCCTATTGTGTCACTGTTAGAGCAGAAAAGGAAACTTCCTTCCTTCTGCCCACCCTATACCAGTAACAGTAAAGAAATAAGCCTATGCCAGGATAGGAAGGCTGCTGCTCTCTGTACCTACAAAAAAAAAAAAAAAAAAAAATCACTAGGTGGCTACCTTAGTCAATTAAGACACCAAATCTAGACCATGCATACCAGCTTGGAGGTCCATAAAAGAAAAGTTAATGAAACACAAAAATGTGAAGGCTAAACAACATACTACTAAATAACTGGGTCAACAAAGAACTCAAAGAGGAAATAAAAAAAAATACATGGAGACAAATGAAAATGAAAACACAATAGTCAAAAATCTTTGGGAGGCTATTAGTTTATAGCAATATATGTCTACCTCAAAAAACAAGAAAAATCTCAAATAAACAATCTAACTTTACACCTAAAGAAACTAGAAAAGAAAGCTCCAACAAAGCCCAAACCTAGAAGAAAGGAAATAATAAAGCTCAGGTTGAAAATAAATGAAACAAAAACTAAAAAGAAAAACAATAGGAAAGATTAATGAAACCAAGAGCTGGGTCTTTGAAAATATAAACAAAATGATAAACCTATACCCAGACTAATCAAGACAAAAGACAGAGGACTCAAATAAAACCAGAAATGAAAGATGAGAAATAACAACACCCAAGAAATACAAAGGATTATAAAAACTACTAGGAAAACTTAAATGCCAAAAAACTGGACAACCTAGAAGAAATGAATAAATTCCTAGAAACACACAATCTTCCAAAAATGAATCAGAAAGAAATAGAAAATCTAAACAGACCAATTACTAATAATGAAACTGAATCAGTAATCAAAAAACAAGCAAAAAGTCGATGACCAGATAGATTCACAGATGATTCTACGGAACATTTAAACAAGAGTTAGGGGGTGCCTGGGTGGTTCAGTCAGTTAAACGACCAGCTCTTGGTTTTGGCTCAGGTCATGATCTTAGGATCATGAGATCGAGCCCCTCACTGGGCTCTGCACTCAGTGTGGAGTCTGTTTGTCCCTCTCCCTCTGCTCCCTCTCTCTCTCTCAAATATAAATAAATATTTTTTAAAAAAATAAAGAAGAGTTAGTATCTGTTCTCCTCAAACTATTTCAAAAAAATAGAAGGGAAGCTTCCAAACTCATTCTACGAGGCCAGCATTACTCTGATACTGAAACCAGACAAAGACACTAAAAAAAAAAAGAAAACTGTAAGCCAATATCTCTGATGAACACAGATGCAAAAATCATCAACAAAATATTAACAAATTGAATTCAACACTACATTAAAAGAATCATTCAACTCAATTAAGTGGGATTTATTCCAGGTATGCAAGGATGGTTCGGTATCCACAAATCAACCAATGTGACACATCACATTAACAAATTAAAGGATAAAAACTATACGATCATCTTAATAGATGCAGAAAAAGCACTGGACAAAATTCAACATCCATTCATGATGAACACTTTCAACATAGAGGGAACATAGCTCAACAACATCATAAAGTTCATGTATGACAGCCCATAGCTAACACCATACTTATGGGGAAAGCTAAAAGCTTTTCCTCTAAGACCAGGAACAAAGATGTCCACTCTCACCACTTTTATTCAACATAGTATTGGAAGTCCAGCAATCAGACAAGACAAGAAATAAAAAGCAACCAAATTGGGGCGCCTGGGTGGCTCAGTCGTTAAGCGTCTGCCTTGGGCTCAGGTCATGATCCCAGATTCCTGGGATCGAGCCCCGCATCGGGCTCCCTGCTCCATGGGAAGCCTGCTTCTCCCTCTCCCTCTCCCCCTGCGTCTCTCTCTGTCAAATAAATAAATAAAATCGTTAAAAAAAAAAAAAAAAAGCAACCAAACTGGTAAGGTAAAAGTAAAACTGTCACTATATGCAGATGACACACTATATATAGAAAACCCTAAAGACTGCACTAAAAACTATTATAATTGATAAACGAAATCAGTAAAGTTGCAAGACACAAAATTAATATATAGAAATCTGCTGCATTTCTATACATTAATAACAAAATAGCAGAAATAGAAACTAAGAAAACAATCCCATTTACAATTATACCAAAACAACAACAACAACAACAACAACAAAACCTAGGAATAAACAATCTAGGAGGTGAAAGATCTGTACTCGGAAAATGTAAAATACTGATGAAAGAAATTGAAGACAAATAAACAAATGGAAAGATATACCATGTTCATGGATTTGTTAAAATGTCCATACCACACAAAGTAATCTACAGATTCAATGCAATCCCTATCAAAATACCAATAGTATTTTTCACAGAACTAGTAAAAATAATCTTAAAATTTGTATGGAGCCACAAAAGAACCCAAATAGCCAAAGCAATCTTGAGAAAGAAGAACAAAGCTGGAGGTATCTCAACCTCAGATTTTAAGCTATACTACAAAGCTAGAGTAATCAAAACAGTATGGTTCTGCCACAAAAAGAGACACACAGATCAATGGAACAGGAGAGAGAGCACAGGAATAAACCCACACCTACATGGTCAATTAATCTACAACAAAGGAGGCAAGAATATAAAATGGGGAAAAGACCATCTCTTCAATTAAACGGTTCAGGAAAACTGGACCGCAAAAGAATGAAACTGGACCACTTTCTTACACCATACACAAAATTCAACTTAAAATTAAAGACCTAAATGTGAGACCTGAAACCATAAACCTACTTCAAGAAAACATGGGCAGTACTCTTGGACATCAGCCTTAGCAACATTTTTTGAGATTTATCTCCTTAGGCAAGGGAAACAAAAACAAAAATAAACTATTGGGACTACATCAAAATAAAAAGCTTTTGCACAGCAAAAGAAACCATCAACAAAATGAAAAGGCAATCTAGTGAATGGGAGGAGATATTTGCCAAAGATATATCTCATAAGGGTTAATATCCAAAATACATAAAGAGCTTATACAATTCAACACACACAAAAAAATCCATTAAAGATGGGCAGAGGATCTGAATAGACATAAGAAGACCTACAGATGGCCGACAAACACATGAAAAAATGTTCAACATCACTAATCATCAGGGAAATGCAAATCAAAACCACAACGAAATACCACCTTACACCTGCCAGAAATCAAAAGACAAAAAATAACAAGTGTTGGTGAGAATGTGAAGAAAAAGGAATCCTCATAAACTATTGGTGAGAATGTAAATTGGTTTTCTACAACCACTGTGGAAAACAATATGGAGTTTCCTCAAAAAATTAAAAAGAGAAATACCATACGATCCAATAATTCCACCACTCAGTATTTACCCAAAGTACGTGAAAACACTAATTTGAAAAGATATGTGCACCATTATGTTTACTGCAGCATTATTTACAATGGCCAAGATATGGAAGCAGTCCAAGTGCCCATCAATAGACGAATGGATAAAGGAGATGTGCTGTGTGTGTGTACACACACACACAAACACACACACACACACACGGAGAGGACTATTACTCGGCCATAAAAACGAATGAAATCTTGTCACTTGCAATGACATGGATGGAGCTAGAGGGTACTATGCTAAGTGAAGTAACTCAGGCTGAGAAAGACAAATACTGTAAGATTTTACTCATATGTGAAATCTAAAAAAACAAATGAATAAACAAAAAAAAGCAGAATCAGACCTATAAATACAGAGAACAAACTGATGGTTGCCAGAGGGGAGGAGGGTCAGGGGATGGGCAAAATGGGTGAAGGGGAGTGGGAGATACAGGCTTCTAGTTATGGAATAAATAAACCACAGGAATAAAAGTCACAGCATAAGGAATATGGTCAATGATACTCTAATAGCATTATATGGTGACAGATGGTGGCTACGTCTGTGGTAAGCATAGCATAACATTTAAACTTCTCAAATCACTATGTTGTACACCTGAAACTAATGTTAACAGTGTATGTCAACTACACTCAAATAAAAATAATTTTTAAATATATATTAAATATTTTTATATTTATATTAATTATTTTATATTTATATTAATTATATTATTTTATAATATATTGATTATATTAATATAAATATATTAAATATTTTATATATATATATGGTTGTTTAGGTTACTAATTACACTAGCTAAAAAGAAATGCTGACATATGAAGAATAAAAGTACATCTGAAAAGGAACCAACCAAATTAACCAAATAAATTACTAAATAAACAAATGAAAAAAGTTAAAGTAAGCTAAACAAATGCAAGAAGAATGATAATTTCTCTTCTTCTCTTTCCTATCCCCATAAAATACATCAAAGAACCATAAAACAGCACAATTTATTATAGTCCAACATCCATCCTCACTATGCCCTATTTTACAGATAAAATTACATTCAAGAGTTTTCCTTCTAAAAGAACATACTTACTTGGGAATCCTCTGTGCCCAAAGACAGTGTTGAAGTAGTATGTAGATCATTATCTAGTTAGAAATAATAAAGCCGTTAGGAGTGTTTATTTTATGTTTAATGCAAAGTATTTAGATGTGGTTTGGGCCAGTATTAATGATAATGGCTATTAATAATTCTGCTTACTGTTTAGACTACAGCTATAAAACACATAATTTTCATTTTTTTCCCCAAAAAAGTAGGCTTATTTGCTTACTTAATTAAGATTTGGGCTGTAACATAAGAAAAATCATGAAAGAATTTTAAGAGATCTGATATTACCTACCCAATTTGCTAGCGTCAACAAGAACTGTGTACATTTATGTTAAGAAAAAAATGCGAGATTTCACCACCAAAACACTCTTAAAATAAATGAATTCAGTAAAGTTGCAGGACACAAAATTAATATACAGAAATTTGTTGCAGTTCTATACATTAATAACAAGTAGCAGAAAGAGAAATTAAGAAAACAATTCCATTTACAATTGCACCAAAAAGAATAAAATACCCAAGAATAACTTTAACCAAAGAGGCAAAAGACCTGAATTGGTCTATGCCTGCAGATCCATAACATGTATTCTTAGTCATGTTACCAAGATTATAAAAAGTGCTACAATAAAACTTGACATAACAGTATAACTTAAGAATTACATCTGGCTATACACGAGTTTGGGCATCTATCATGAAAATTTCAGATTTCTTATTCTTTCTTCTAATAAGTTTCATAATAAAAACTATACTATCTTTTAACTTCATATTGTTCACTATAATCATTTTACTGTTGTCATCATTATTAAAAACACTATCTACATTAAGTTTATCACCTATTGTTTTGTTGTCATGTTGAGACTGCTGGACTTGGGAGTGCTGGGACAGAGTTTGTGGAAAATCTTCATATATAGCTTCTTCTAACCATGGAAAACAAATGACTGCAAGGTACCAGTGAGAGCTGTTGAAAAGAAATAGAATCTTAATAACAAAATCTAAACAATGCAGAGGAATGTGTTCTAGACCTACAGCTGAGAAAGTGGGTATGACAAACTTCATATCAATTTTGAAGAAGCACATTGTAATATCTGACACAATATGGAATACACATTCCAAAAGTAATTAAATAAGCAGTAAGACTACTTAGGGTAAAATCTGAGTTATTTCAAATTTATTTACTTTCACCCAAGCAGTGCTTCCTATTGAGGAACTGCTTTAATAAACAGACTCACAGCATCACCTTTTTTTCTATTTGTGCTTAAAGAGCTTGTTCTCTTAAATATTTTAAGATTTATCCTAAAATCTTTTGATCTTTTATTCAAAAAATCTTTTGAGTCCAAGAAAGAAAAACTCAATGTCTCAGTCATTATAGTCTTGTAGGTATTTGTCATTTTATTTTTTCACTGTATTTACAATACAACCACTGTCAAACCAAAATCTAAGATACGTAACTCATAGTTTTAGCCATTTCTTTGGAAAAAATTAAAAATGATACCTGGAATTTACATACCCATACTTTTTACTGATTATTAATCTAAAAACACACAAAATATTTTTTTCTGTACTTTCTAATTTTGTGTTTAAATAATCTAAAATACTCACGACTCATTTACAGGCACAAAAATGTAATCTTTGTTAAAGATGTTTATGTGACGAGTCCATGTTCTTACTCTTTTATGTCTTCTCTGTGCCATTCTGAGAATATGAAAGATATTTTACATATATAAAATTTTAAATTTAAGATACAGATATCAAGAGTCATTCTTATACACTGAAAAATGCTAGGTTCAGTTTACTTAACCATCCTCTCTAAGATATATAATATTTAACACACATTAAGATATATATTATTCACCTCTTTTCATTAACTCCTGGTTTGTTCTTAAACCTAATCACTATTTATAAACAATAATGTCATAGAATAAAAGCAATTTATAAAATGTTTTACAGATTCCCAAAGTGGTTCAGCAACTAAATATAAACAGTTATTCCTATTTACTCAGTTTAGCTCTATGTGGACATGATAAAAACCTTACGAGAATCATCTAAATGTTTTATCTGTGATGAGGGAGGTGTTAAAACTTAACGGAAGAGGAGGAATGAGGCATATATTCTTAGATTTTTTTAAAGATGGCATTCATCTCCTTTCATTTCATATATAAGGAAATTATAAGATAATGAGTTAAATATACCCACCATTCACCCACCTTTCATTTTATTTCTTCAACAAATGTTAGGTTCCTATGAACAATTAATAAAAATCACCCACACCACCTTTAAGGAATTTACAAAATAATCAGGGCAGAAAACAACTACAACAAGTAACTAAAATATAAGTGTCACAAGGAATATAAAGGAATTACGTTACAGCATTTAAAAAAGCTACCTAGAAAAGAATTGGGACGCAGAAATAATTATCTTTTCTTTACTTAATCAGGAAAACTAAGGAAGGAAGATATCAAACCAAGTCTGAATATCAAAAAAAGTTTTAGGAGAGGGGTGGTATTTAACAATGACATAAAAGAGATGGTATGTGACTTCTGGCTCAGTCCCTTCAAGAACCTCTTTTTTATGCACAGAATGAAACAAATCATTAAGTTCTTTTAGATTTATTTTTTTAAGTTCCAAGTAATATAGGAAACAGACATCTCTGCCCCATCCCTGTTCATCTGAATATCTAATCAAACTCACAGGAATAAATATTAGGAAGAAGATGGAATCTAGAATGAGCTGAAAAAAAGTGGTAGAAATTAGACACGATGTAGATTAACTTTATAAAATAATCAGAAGTCCTATGTTTACTGAATTTTATTTCAGAATGACCCAACCATTTCAGTGATTATAAATAATTATTTTCAACTAGTGCATAGCCTATTAATTTGTTTTTCCTGAAAATCTTAAAGATAGGGGCACCTGGGTGGCTCAGTCAGTTAAGCATCTGACTTCAGCTCAGGTCATGATCTCAGGGCTCTGGGATTGAGTCCCACTCCACGTCCAGCTCCTCACTCAGCAGGCAGTCTGCTTGTCCCTCTGCCCCTCCCTCTGCTCGTGCTCTTTCTCTCTCTAATAAATTAATAAAATCTTAAAAAAAAAACACACAAAGAAAATCTTAAGCACCTGGTTTTCTTTTGTTATGTTGGTGCTTGATTTCCTGATTATGCTAACCTTATTTGATTGGTAACATATGAGACACTGGATGGGGCAAGAAGAATGGGAGAGAATATGGGGAACACAATATAATCTCTTATTCTCAATTCCTAACTCTTTGGAAAATCTTCAATTAAATGTCTAACAGTTCTCTCCCCATTCAGTAAGATACATGATTAGTCTCTTGAGTTCCTAGTATGTTCCAAGCACTGAGCAAAAGGCACTGGGGATAGAGTAGAAAATAAGACAGATGAAGTTCATGACCTCATGAAGCTTAACTTTAGGACAAGCAAACAAACAAATAAATGATTAGAGATCATGTTATGAAACAAAAAAGTGCCAGGAGAAGAAATTTCATCAGAAAATAGGAAAGAGCTTCGCATATTTGCAAGCTGAAAGGAGGTAGGTTGAGCTGAATGAAGTAGGATAAGTGAGGGGAAAGAATGTCATGAGATGTGTTTAGGGAGATGAACAGAAGCCAGATCTGTCAGCATCTCATAATCCATAGTAATGAGTTTGTGAATCATTTAGTCTGCAATTTCCTAACACTGGTAGTTTGAGTCTCTTTATCAGGGATTTATTTACCATGAAGGTTTATCTCCCTTACCACTTTGATTCTGGGCTTTTTTATTTTTTTTAACTGATTTATAGAAATTCTTCGGGTGAATACTAATTACATATATCTCAGGCCAAGCATTAGGATGAGTTTTTGTCTGTGAGAGACACACACACAAACACACAGTTGACCCTTGAACAATGAGAGGGTTAGTGGCACTGACCCCCCCAATGGAGTTGAAAACCCACGTATATAACTTTTGACTCCCCAAAACCTTAACCACTAATGGCCTCCTGTTGGTCAGAAGCCTTACTGATAACATAAAATCAATTAACATATATTTTGTATGTTATATGTATTATATCATGTATTATATAATGTATTATAAAAATTATACAGTAAGCTAAAGAAAATAATAATAATAATAAATAAGTAAATAGATGGTATACAAAAAAGTTATTAAGAAAATCATAAGGAAAATACATTTACAGTATTTACAGTAAATACGTGTACTGTATTTATTTTTAAAAATCTGCATGTAAGTGCACCCCCATGTTTCAAACCCATGTTGTTCCAGGGTCAAGTGTGTGTGTGTGTGTGTGTATAACATACTAAGTATAGTATCTAAGCATAGCATCATATATATGTATTACCCTAGAATATGCCACTTATGTATCTTTGTTTTATATTACTTTTATATATGATCAAACATATAATATTAAATTTTAATTTTAAAAATTATTTTAAAATTTAGAACTACAGCAGATTCGGGGCACTTGGGTGGCTCAGATGGTTAAGCATCTGCCTTCGGCTCAGGTCATGATCCCAGGGTCCTAAGATCAAGCTCCACATCGGGCTCCTGGCTCAGCAGGAAGCCTGCTTCTCCCTCTTCCTCTGCCTCCCTCCCTGCTCATGCTCTCTCTCTCTCTGTATCTCTGTGTCTCAAATGAGTAAATAAAATCTTTTAAAAAAATAAATAAATAAAAATAAAAATAAAACTACAGCAGATTCTATCTGCTTTCATTTTGTCAGTTTCTAGGTGGTTATGCCAAGTACTGACTAGTAATCTTAAAACAAAATGTAAGATTAAATGCAAGGTACTAACCATCAATTTCCATATATATAAAATAGAACAGAAAGGCATCAAAAAAATTAAATATCCAATTTATTTAATAAATCTTCCCCTTCCATATATCCCTCCCCATTAATTCTGATTATAAGCTAAATTATGTGAACATAGTATTTTGTATAATTTACAGTAGTTTAACTAAAAAGTAGTATTTTGGTGACAGTCTGACAAGAAAATCAAAAGACACCCTATATTTTAAGACAGATAAAATGTAATGCAGAGAATTGGCTACAGTGATGATAGAGAAAGTGCAAAGCCAAAAAAGGGAGCAGAGAGGTAACCAGAGATTAGCATAGGAGGAAACCGCTACACCCCTACACTAAAGGGCAAAGGGGAAGAAGCAGTAATACCTCTAGATAGGAGCTGGCACTCTTACAGATCTGTCCAGTGAAAGATACAACCCACAGAGGAAAAAAAGCCACTGCCAAAATCACTGCCTAAGGCAAAGGGGATAACCTGACTTTTTCCTTCCTTGCCCTCCAACCTCCAGTGTCCCCCACAGAACATGCACTTGGAAATACAGCCTGCAAGAATCAACCTCCTGTGATAGGGAACAGAAGAGTGGAAGGGTGAGAAGTAGATCTTAGAGCAAAAAAGCCTGCAAAGTGGTAATACTGTTCACTCCAGGAAATACTCTAAGAAGTTTTTTCACTTAGAAACATCAAAATAGCATATTTTCCTCTTAAAACTTATGTACATTGAAAGAATGACTTACGAAAGGTTTGGATTATCTTCTGTTAAATTATTTTCCTTTCTTGTCAAGCATTTATAGAAAAAGCTACTAAAAATGTGACTTCGTTCAACAAGTTCATCTGATACCTTCTCCAATATAAGATACCTGTAAAACAGCAACACCACAAAAGTAAGTTATTTTTAGATTTTACCTGGTCTTCTCCCAGTTATCTTATGTATTCCGGAAATCTTTGTTTTTATGGCCTATTAGATTCAAAGCAATCTTGCAATTTGCTCTGATTTCAGTTTTTTTGGTTCTTTATTTACCTCACCCTCCATCAAGACTATTTAAAACAGAAATTGCCCGCTTATTCTTTCACTTACTTAATAAGTATTTATCAAATTCCTAACATGCCACCAGGCACCATTTTTACACTAAGATATAAAATAACAGGGAGGAAAAGAGTACCTGCCACCATATAGCTTACAATCCAGAGGAGTGAGTATAGAAGGAAAGATTAATCAAATACTGAAACCATGATACTCCTACAATAAATTTAGAAAAATTTTAATTACTATGAGATATGCCTAACCTATAAGTTCTCAGTCCATTTCTACTAAAACAATTCTTCAACATAAGCTTATCACTCAATGATTTAGTACTTAATCCCTTCATAATTAGAGAACTCTGCTATTCTTAATCGTTTATGCAGGTTCAAAAATGACCTTGTAATTGCTTTTAAAAAAAAAAGCATAAAAAACAAACACACCTTGAAATTTTTTTAATGTGGTTATGGGGAGGCTTTGCTACATGGAAAGAGACAAAAAGGATGCTTCTGGTGTGCTGGAAATGGTACCTTGATCTGAATGACGATTATATGAGTGCATATATATGAGAACATTCATTGGCTGTACACTTACAATTTATGTACTTTATTACTTGAAAGTTATTCATTAATTTAATAAATAGAAAGTAATTAAAAAAATAAAGTTAGAATCCCCTCTGAAAAGAAGTCAATGAGACAGAGATACAGGCAATTCAGTGAAAAGGTAGTACAGAAAAGTACTACTGGAAATAAATTAGGAATAAAATTGTATTAGTGAATTCCAATAAAACATACAAAAACTAACAGTATGATCCAGTTCATCTCACCAAATATAAATTTGACACTATTATAGGAATACAAAAATAAGTAAGATATAAGATGCGTAACCTTTAGAAGGAGAATGATCATAATACCACCAACTAACTTTAAAATCAGGCAAAATATTATAAGTACTATAAAAGAGATGCAATGAAGTATTATGGGAGTTAATAGTATCTGTTTAGAAGATCAGGAAAAGTTTCAAGAAGGTACCACTTCAGAGAAACCTTGAAAGAGGAATAAAACTTCAACAGATTGAGATAAAGAGGAAAGTCTTCCGGAATCAAGACAAACAGGGCATTAAGGGAGAAGAGTGAATAAGAATAGGCTTTGTTTAGTAAATTATTTATAATTCAATTTTGCTGGACTTTGTAATACATACAGGGTTATTAGTAGATGGCTGAAAAGATAGTGTCAAATTATCAAGACTCTCAAATGTCAGAGTGTCTGAACTCATTTGACAGGTAATAAAAGATTAATGGAAGTTTCTAATGGGAATTGCATTCATAGAGTAGTTTAAGAAGAATAGTGGTGGTCGTAATATACTTAATGGATAGGAAAACAGAGATAAAGGATACAAGGAGACTCGTTAGAAGGACAGAATAACAAGTCAGATAAGAAGTACTAGAAAATCATGATGACAGAAGAAAAAGAATAAATGAATTTGAGAGACAGAGTCTACTAAAATTGGCAACTGAAATGAAACAAGATGAAACCAGAGAGGGAAACAAACCATAAGAGACTCTTAATCTCAGGAATCAAACAGAGTTGCTGGAGTGGAGGGGGGTGGGAGGGATGGGGTGGCTGGGTGACGAACACTAGGGAGGGTATGTGTTGTGGTGAGGGCTATGTATTGTATAAGACTGAAGAATCACAGATGTGTACCCCTGAAACAAATGATATATGTTAATAATAAAAAAGAAGAATAAGAAAAAATTGGCAACTGACTACGTAGAGAGGGAAGGGAGGGTAAAGAGTCAATGATAATGGAGACTTCTGCTTCCAGCCAAGATGGAATAACAGAGGCCAGATTTATCCTTCTGGATGAAAGAAGCAAAAGATCAGACAAAATATATATGAATCACTAGTTTTCAAAACACTGGACATCAGGCAACAAAGAACAGTGATCCTTGAGAAATGGGAAATAAACAAGGTGAGCTCCCCTAATGCCCCAGCTTAGTGTGTTGCTAGTTTCCAGGCTGCAGCATGGGATGGAGTAACCCAGGTGGCAGACTACAAGTTGAGGAGACATTGAAAGTCAGTAGAGACCAAGACAGCTAGAATTTGCAGATCAGAATACTGAAATGGGAAGAGCTGTAGATAAAGAAAACTCCAGACACCTGCAGAGAATGCTCCTTAAGTATTCAGAAGAATTTTGATCACCACATGCATGTGAGGAAAAGGCTGGGGAGAGAACTACTTGAAAAGATGAGAGGGAATGGTAGCCAGCAGCAAGAATAGTGCCTGTTCTTACCGGACAGACTGGAAAACCTCATAATTCATGAGGCCCCAGGTAAAAGATATTTAAAAAGACCCAAATCAATTCTAGAAATCAAATGTAAAGTATTGAGATGAAGAGTAAATGCTAAAGAGAGATTTAGAGCCTGAGTGACTGGAATAAGGCTAGTATTATTAGTTAAACAAGAGGGTTCAGGTAAGATGAGGACTAGAAACTTTCCATGAAAGTTTATAAAACTTTCCTATCTATTCCTTCAGCTTGGCTATACAAAAAGTTGAAAATTATTTTTTAATGGAATCGTGGTATGGGTTTTTTAAATAACAGGTAACTCTTATAGTGCTTAAAGACACAAGAGGTAACTACAGAGTTGCTTCTTTTCCTTTCCCAAAGTGATCTGTAATTTAAGTACTTCCTTCACCACAGTAATATAAACAGTTAAGAACGATAAATCAAAAGTAAACAAATAAACAGAAACTAAAATAAAAAACAGTAACTCTTCTAAAGTATATAGCATCTATAGGAGGTAAAGGAATGAAACTGAAGTCAACTACAGAAAACCCTGGTAGGCAAAAATCTTTGAATTCTTGGCAGATTACTTTTAGCTAGAGTTAACAAAACTTCAGTGATAGACATGCAATTTAAGATTCACATTAAGGGCGCCTGGGTGGCTCAGTTGGTTAAGCGACTGCCTTCGGCTCAGGTCATGATCCTGGAGTCCCGGGATCGAGTCCCGCATCGGGCTCCCTGCTCGGCGGGGAGTCTGCTTCTCCCTCTGACCCTCCTCCCTCTCATGCTCTCTGTCTCTCATTCTCTCTGTCTCAAATAAATAAATAAAATCTTTAAAAAAAAAAAAAGATTCACATTAAAACTGATAAATGAGAAGATCATTTATCATTGTACTTACTTAAGGTAGAAATCAATGATTACATCATTAAGAAACTCTCCTTCTTCTAAGCATTCCAGATCTTCATTAGTTACTCCTAATCCCCCTTTTGTAGGTGGTGGAGGATATACAATCAACCTTAAAAAGTAAAACTAAAGTTAAAACATATTGGTAGTGAAAATTCTAGTATCAAAGAGATTTGTTATATAGAACACTAATAGGGCAATATATTCAATAACTAAAATGTACAGAGTAAAAGTACTTAACAGGATATAAGCAATTATATTTTCCTTTATTTTCACAAGGTACTAACAGTACTCTCATTATCTTTTCATTTCCAATCCCATGTGGGTTAGTATCATATTTGTCTAATCAATACCTTATATCTCACAATCAGTTATAATACCATCAAAGATATCTCTCTTCTGTACAATTTTTAACTTTCAACAAACTGATGGAATAAACCATAAAAGATTTTCCTATGCTCCACTTTCCAAATCTAAGTTTGAATCCCCAAGACTAGTTCCTTTCCATTTAGAAGAGCCAACAGTCAAAAACTATGTTCCCCTACTGGTGGCTAGTCCACAGCAACAGCTGAGCAATAAAGAACATGGGATGAGAGAAGGCAAGTTTCCTATAACAAAGTGCATGTAATGTAAATCTTAAGAGAATATAAAGAAAACAAGTGATTATAACACAAGCAGAAAGAAGTAGAAAACAGATAACCACTAATTAGGCATCTTTTTTCTGGCACCTTCTCTAAAATCTCAGAAGTAAGGACAGTTCTGAGTTTCTAGCTATAATCTTGGAATACACATGACAGTCCTCATTGCATGAATATAGTCAATAATAAAGGTATAATAATATGTACTTCTTAAACCAGAAAGATTCAAGAAGATGAAGTCATCTGCAATTGATTTAATTGTGGCAAACAAAGCACCTAAATCAAATAAAAACATGTGAAATTTTAAATGCTAATATGATAGTTACTATTTTATGGGCTATTTTCTATCCTGTTTTTCATTTGTTTTTTTGTTTGTTTGTTTGTTTGTTTTAACAGAAACATACAGAGGAAGAGAAATCACTCTCAAATGCACAGACTCCCTATTCTGCCTGGCCACCATGAGGAGACAAAATATGAATAAAGTAGCAACTTCTGAAAAAGAAGTTCTAATAAACTCCAAAGTACCTTAAATTGAGGCACACTTCAGTTAAGTAACCCCACTTTTCCTACCATATATCCAGATATGGAATTATATAATCATAAAAACCATACACTGCTACTCGGGTATTTTCAACAAATACTTCAATCTTACTCAGTTTGACATTTTGGTTACCATTTATGTCTTACTGACATAAAACTAAGTAAAATGGTACTAACTGTTTTCTTAATAAATTTTTTTAACTTTCTAAAAAATAAAAAAATTATTATTTCTATTACTAACCATCAGTGTAAGAGCAAAACTCAAAACATTTAAAAAGGTAAACTATTGTCAAATCACTATGTTGTATACCTGCAACTAATGTAATATTTATTGTGTGTCAATTATACCGCAGTTAAAAAGAAAAAGGTAAACTACTTAAAATCAGCAACATGAATGAAAACTACTAATATGTCCACCTATTACAAACAGGATATGACACAGTACATACTTCTGAACAGGTCCAGTGTGCCTGACTTCTCGCCATTCTTCATCTGGATTAGATGTAATAGAAAGTGAGTAGCAACCACTACTTTGCTTCTGCAGGAAGGTGTAAGTAGGCTTGGCTGTATCTGTATTTGAAGGCTGACAGAAAATGGCAAAGAAAAAAGTTTCCTTATAGATACATAAATACACATTAACTCTCAAAAGGATAAAGTCAAAACCTAGACTTTCAAGAGAAAATGTGACTAAAAGAAATCAGTATCAGTGAGTTATATCTATACATTTAGAATTTCTCCAAAGATATTGTGAAATCAAAATAATACTTTTGATCAAAAGATACTACACATACGGGGGACACCTGGGCGGCTCAGTCGGTTAAGCGTCCGACTCTTGATTTCAACTCAGGTCATGATCTCAGGGTCATGAGAGCGAGGCCCTTGTCAGTGAGCTCCACGCTCAGCAGGGAGTCTGCTTGAGATTCTTTCTCTCCCTCTGCCCCTCCCCATACTTACATGCACTCTCTCTCTCAAATAAATAAATAAATCTTAAAAAAAAAGATTGTACATACAGTGGTCAAAGCTTAACTTGATACTTACAGATATGGGCTTTATAATTAAAGAAAAACGTGAAAACTTGTCAGTTCAAAATGAACAAAAGATATAACAGCTAGGACAAAATAAAATTTAAAAGACCAAAAGTTTTTATTTGCCATAGACAAACTGAAAATCTTTTCTTTCTAGATGTATTTGACAGAGATATACAAGCCTCTCCCAGATTCCCCCAATATTAACATCTTGTATAACCACAGTTACAACTATCAAAACTAAGAAATTAACACTGGTATATTATAAACTATAGACTTTATTCTGATATCACTAGTGTTTCCACCAATAACTTTTTTCTGTATGAGGATCCTACAATTCCTGTCTTTCCTTGTCTTTCATGACCTTGATATTTTCAAGAGTATTGGTCAGTTATTTTGTAACTGGGTTTGTCTAATTCTTCTCATAATTAGATTGAGGTTATACAATATTGGGAAGAATACCAGAGAAGTCATGTACCCTTCTCAGTGCATGATGTGACTCTTATTCCTGGTGATGTCTGCCACATTTCTCCACTGTAAAGTTATTACTTGTCTTTTTATTATTAATAAATATTTTGGCTGAGAGACTTTGAGATTATGCACATTTCCTGCTTCTCCAAGTTCGCACCTATTGATGGACCTTGCCTGCAACAACCATTAACTATGGTGGCTTTGTATTTCTTATTCCTTTTACATTTATTAATTGAAATACTTTTCTAAGAAAGAACTGTCAATTATCCACCATCAGTATTTCTTTTTCATTCATTAATTCAGGTATTTATTTGTATTAATATAGATTTATGGGTATTTATTTTATTCTTTGGTAACAATCACATGTTATCATTACTGATTTTATTGATCCAACTGTTCTAGTTTTGGGGCGCTTGGCTGGCTCAGTTGGTGGAGCATGCAACTCTTGATCTCAGTGTTGAGAGCAAACCCCATACTGGGTGTCAAGTTTACTTTAAAATAAAATAAAATAAAAATAAAACTGTTCTAGTTTTGGTATTGGGAGTTCTTTCAGGTTGGCTCCTGTACTGTTCTGACAAAACATAGCATTTTTCACATCACTCTATTTCCAGTGAACAAATTTTTATGAAACCTCGCCAATTATATTAATCATACACTAACCTGAGATACTGATTTCATCTTCATTTCTTCAGCAGCAACAGCAGGAAAAGAACAAGTTGAAGCACAATAATAATGAATAAAAGAACTTTCTTTTGAAGAGAGGTTCTGAAATAAAGGAAGTGCCTGAACCCAAGATAATGGATAAGAAAGCTCTAATTCTCCATTGGTTGTACTTATTTCTGTCATAATATCTTTCAATTTCAATTCTTCTCTTTGTGAAATAGGACTGTGTAGCTCAAGGAAAATGAATTCACTGGATTTTGCTATAAAAGAAAAAAGAAACCAATTTTTATTAATAGTGAAAAATATTTCAAGGGGATTATAATTAAAATAATTTAATTATTAATAACAGTATTTTGTATGTTAGTTAATAACCCAGGCAAATTAAATCCCAAAATAGGCCATTAGTAACAGCGATTCAAAACTCACAAATTTTAACTCTTCCTGCATTAAAAGAGAAACTCTACAATAGTACTAGTTGCTGTATCTCTACTATCTGGCATTTAGTAGGTATTAGTAAACATTTATTAATGAATTTATGAATAAATGAATGAATGATAACTAAGCATTTAATTATTTTTCTCTTGCCTCCTCCATTTATCAAATCTACCAATTAAAAAAGTATTCTGATCAAACACTTCCTTCAAAATCATTGTGTTTCATCAATCATTTCAATAATGGTCTCAGATGACATTCACTCCCCAATTTCCCTATTTAATCATGAATTTTCCCAATTAATTTGGAGTAGGACAGCAAAATAACCATAGCAGTCCTCCCTTATCCATGGTTTCATTATCCACAGTTACAGTCACCCATGGTCAACCACCGCAGTCCAGGAGCAGATGATCTTCCTTCTGGCCTATTGCCATCAGGTCAATAGTAGGCTATCACTACATCAAAATGCCTACGTCATTCACCTCATTTCATCTTCTCACATCATCATCATAAGAAAGGTAAGTACAGTATAAAAAGATATTTTGAGAAAGACCACATTCACATAACTTTTTATTACAGTGTATTGTTATAATTATTCTATTTTATTCTTAGTTATTATTGTTAATCTCTTACTGTACCTAACATATATTAAATTTCATCATAGGTATGTATATATAGGGAAAAAACATAGTATATATAGAGTTCAGTACTATTTGTGGTTTCAGGCATCTGTGGGGGGGGGGTCTTGGAACATATCCTCTATGGATAAAGGGAGGGACTACTGTAATATTAAAGGTATAAAATTTAGTTTACAACTTACCACGTTTAAATGCAAAGGAATACAGAGGGCAAGGTAGAGAGATCAAAGAGGTAAGAAAGAACCTTACTAATCTGATTTATGCAATTCTAAACTAGATTCTTTAGGAGTTGAAAACTAAGCAAAATTGGGAGATATTTAAGATATATTTAAATAGACCAGTTTGGGGAGCGTTCTCCCAAAAGTATTCAATCCAGTCTTAGAAAAAATGATATATTTAAGTAAACTGAGTTTTTTTAAAAACTCAAGAATAATGTTGAAGGTAAAGACTTCTGTATTTTATTTAACACTGCCACGGATTAGCTGTCACTATTCATTATGAAACAAGGGCAAGAAACTCGTAAGAAAGATAGCCAAGGATGGCAACTGATTTAAGGATAAAGTATTCCTTTTTTTTTAGAAGATAATTTCTCTTGGTTGAGTAAAATTATCAGAAGAAATTATGTAGAAAAAATCATTTATCTTGCATAACATTAAGGGTTAAAATTATTTTTAATCCAATGAACTTCATTTCAATTCAATGAAATGATTACATTCTATTAAATTACTTTAGAAGAAAACTATTTACATGACTTCTCAGGTTATTCCAAAATTTAGAAGTCATTTCATACTCACATTGCTGGCTTAATATGGAGTTTTCTAGTTGGGTCTGAATCTCTTGAAGATAATTTGCAGAGACCCAGAGGAAAAGGATAGCATGACTCCTTTTACTGTGATCATCATCCTTATTTTTCCATAACCCAAACCTCTTTAAATGTGTGGTATCCACTAGCAATGAAACGTCATTCAAGGACACTAAAACCAAATAAAAAGATAACATTAAGAATACAACACTTACACACTATATGACTCTTCTTTAATACATGATGTTTTTCAAAAAGAATGATTGGCAAAATTTTACAAAAGTATTATTTCCAGTGCAAAAAAAAAAGCAGAGAAGAAGAAAGAAGAAGATGACGACGATGATAACTATCTGATCTATGCAGAAAACTAAGCATAGTATAACTTAGAAAATTATATATTTCTATTTTGTCAATACTATCAACCAAGACCCAAATGTTACCATAAGCCAATCTATTCCTATGTTTCTTCTCCCAAAATATGTGTATTCCACTATACAGACTAGCCACTATCAAAAGACTCTCAAAGATATTATGAGCTTTTGAATGGTCTAAGATAGTATTTCTTATAAAATTCTTCCAGGTTTAAAAAAAATGAATAAATAAAATTCTTCCAGGTTTTACTTCTCAAAGCCTCTAGGTAATCACTCAAAATTATGGGTCTTTCTCCTAGTAAGCTAAAAGAACCTTCTTTGAGGATTTTTTTTTAATTCATATAAACATAGAAAACTAGTGTAAAGAAGTCCTGAAGGTCATCCAGTCCAACTTTAAGAAAATAAGCATCTGAACTAGGAATACAAGTATCAGTTAAGTACAAACTCAAGAAGAATACCTATTTGAAACAAATCTCTTAGTACTCCTTCCCCCCATTATCTTCCGGCACCTTGCTACTCAAAATCTAGTTCTCAGCCTGGGATCACATCAGAGCCTGTTAGAAATGCAGAACTGTACTCTAGATGTACTGAATCAGAATTTTGGGCTTACCAAAAAAACCCAAAACACAAAAAACCCAGGTGATTCATATCACTCAAGCATTTTACAATAAGCATTCAAATACTTAGTCACCTTAATGTTCCCACGCTAGACATTCTATTTTTTTTTAACTTTTTCTTATAATCAATTGATCCATTTTAAACATCTTGTCTTTCTTTCATATCTCCTTCTTTCATTCATTCTCTCCTTTCCTTATTCCATTTCTTCATGTCTTTCTTGCTCCTTTTCTGTATTCCTATTCCTCCTCTGTGACTGTTTGCATGCTTGCCTGCCTACTTTCACTATTTCACTGCTCCTTTTAAAAACATTTTACATAACTTCCTTCTCTTTCTAACTCTGTTTCTACCTTTTATTTATTGGCATTTTCCTGGATAATCCTTTTTAAAATCACTTCTATCTAGCGATCAATCTGTATCTATCCATCTATCTATCACCTACCTATGGATCTATTTATGTTTTATATCTACTCCTCACATACCTACCTACCTTCTATCTAGCTGTCACCATTCATCAATCCTATTTTACTGTAATATTTTAACTGAGTTCTTTTTAGATTTCTTTCCCCACTATTCCACAATTGTACTTAATTTTCTTACTACCTCCTCTTTTCAAATCCTTCTTTCTATTTCTTACTCCCACATTCTTTATTTCTTTTGTATTTACTCTTTCCTACAGACTCATCACTTTAAACTTCTCTTTCTTTCCTTCTACTTCCTATCTTGGTCCCTTCCTTTTTCTTTTCTCTTTGATAGCTTTTTTTCTCTTTTTTCAGTCCAATTCATTCACTGTCCTTTTCTTTCCCTATTCTTAACTTGCCTGTATCCTGCCTGTCTTCCTATCTTTCTTACTTCCTTTTTTTCCATCCTTCTGTCCTTCATCTCTTTCTCTCTCCCTTCCTCTTCCTCTTTCCTTTTTCATTCCTCCTTCTCTCTCATTCGTCCTTCCAGTCTTTCCTTACTTGTGTTTTTAAACATTTTTCTTTTCATCACTCGTTTTCTTTCTCTTTGCATCTATTTCATCCAGTCTTTCCTACTGGCTTGCCTTCTAAAGTCTGTTCTGTCTCTCCCTATCTCCATCTCTCTCTCTACCTAGCTATCCTACTTTATTTTACTGTCTTTTTTTTACACGGACTATGACTTTTCATTTTTTTCCAGCTTTATTGAGATACAATTATCATATAACACTGTGTAAGTTTAAGCTAACGTTAATTTGATACAGTTACTTACTGCAAAACAATTACCATCGAAGCATTAGCTAACATCTCAACTACCATTTCATTGTCAGGTTGAGAACATGTAAGATCAACTCTCTTAGCAATTTTCAAGTATATAATACAGTATTATTAACTGTAATCACCATTCTGTACATTATTCATCTTATACCTGGAAGTCTACACTCTCTGACCAACATCTTCCCATTTCCCCCATGTCCCAGCCCCTGGTAACCACACCATGCTAGTCCCTGTTTCTGAGAGTCAACTTTTTTACATTCCACATATAAGCATACCATGCAATATTTGTCTTTCTCTGACTTTTCTCAAATAGTATAATGCCCTCAATGTCCATCTATGTTCTCACAAATGGCAAGATTACATTCTTTCTCAAGACTAATATTCCATTGTATATATAAATCACACTTTTATCCATCCATCAACAGACACTTAGGTGGTTTCCTTATTTTGGCTACTGTGGATAATGCAGGATGCATATATCTCTTCAATACCCTGTTTTCATTTCTTTTGGATATATACCCAGAAGTGAGATTGCTGGATCATATAGCAGTTCTAATTTTAATTTACTGAGGAACCTACAGAGCGTTTTCCACAGGAACTAAAGCAGTTTACAGTATCACTGACAACGTACAAGGGTTCCCCTTTTCTCCAAATCCTTACCAACACTTGCTGATTTCTTGTCATCCTGATGATAGCCATTCTAACAGGTATGAGGGGATATCTCATTGTGGTTTTCATTTGCATTTTTGTGATGATTAGTGATGGTGAGCATCTTTTTATGTGCTTATTCGCCATTTGTATGTCTTCTTTGGACAAAATGTGTATTCACTTCCTCTGCCCAATTTTTAATCAGACTTTTGCTATTGAGTTCTCTGAGTTCTTTATATATTTTGGATACTGACCCTTTACTAGATATGTGGTTTGCAAATATTTTCTCCTATTCCACAGGATGCTTGTTCATTTTGCTGATGGTTTCCTTTGCTATGCAGAAGCTTTTCAGTTTGATGGCACTCCACTTGTTTATTTTAGCTTCTGCTGCCTCTGCTTTTAGAGTCAAATCCAAAAAAATCATTGCCAAGACTGATGGGAAAAAGCTTACCCCCTAATGTTTGGGGTTTTTTTTTCTAAGAGTTTTATGGTTTCAGATCTTACATTTAAGGCTTTAATCCATTTTAAGTTGACTTTTGTATATAGTAAAGATGGGAGTCCAGTTTCATTCTTTTGCTTGTGGCTGTCCAGCCTTCCCAACACCATTTATTGAGGAGACTATTCTTTCTCCACTGTATATACTTGGCTCCTTTGTTGAAAAGTAACTGACCACATATGCATGGGTTTACTTCTGGGGCTCTCAATTCTGTTCCACTGTTCTATGTGTCTGTTTTTATGCCAGTACAAAATTGTTTTGATTACTATAGCTTTGTAATATAGTCTGAAACCAGGAAGTGTGATGACTCCAGCCATGTTGTCAGGACTGTTAGGGCTATTCGGGGTCTTTTGTTGTTCCAGACAGATTTTAGAACTGTTTCTATTGCTATAAAAAATGTAATTGAAATTTTGATAGGTATTACAATGAATCTGCAGATCACTTTGGGTAGTATGGACATTTTAATAACATTAATTCTTCTAATCCATGGGCACTGTAACTCCCTCATTCCGAAAACTGTCAGTGAAACTAGCAGCAAAGACAAACAGACTAAATTACAAGAGTAAGAACCTTCAGAAAACTCCTCAGCATTTCTTCCTCACGCAGCTCACAGTCCCAAATAATTGATACTATTTCTGTGAAATCTAGACAATTACTACTAATCCAAATGTACCAACCATAATTTTCTTTAGAAAGACTGCTTCAAAAGTTTCCCTTTAAAAAAAAAGGAGATTTAACACCATCATCAAGGAAAATATACCTCACTACCAAATTTTCCCCAATATTTGGTTTATTTTATTACAGGGCTATGGAAGAAACTGAAAGTGGAAGTTGTCTATCATTTTTTCTAACCACTGTTAGGGATCTTAGTAATAGAACCCTAATTTTATTTAGGAGGCAAGATACTTAGCTTTTAGAAACTCTATTTTCCTAGCTTCCTTTGCAAGTAGATGTGTGATCATATGACTATATTCTACCTAAGAAAATGTAAGTAGAAGAGGTTAGGTGGCATGCACATCCAAGAAGGCTCCTTAAAAAGGCAAGAGATAGGTGGTATGTATGCTTTTTACCATTTTTCCCCTTCCTCCTGCTTTCTACCTAGAACACAAACGTGATGACTGAAATATAAGCAGCCAGTTGTCCATGAGACAAACTTAAGGATGAAAGACATAGGTCAGGAATGACACAGTAAAAAAACAAAAGAGACTGGGCCTCTGAAGACCAAAGAAAACCATATCAGCCCTGTTTACCCTACCTCTGGATTTCTTCTTCGTGAAGGAAAAATAAATTATTTTCTTTAAGTCACAGCCAAACATAATTAACAGCTAATATAAATATGAAAACTAGTATTTCCCTCAACTACTGTAGAAAAAGAATAAGCATTTAGACCTCTACGTTCCTCATCTATTAAAACCTTTCATATGCATGCCTTGTTTTTAAAAGATTTTTATGGGGTGCCTGGGTGCTCAGTCTGTTAAGTGTCTGACTTTGGCTCAGGGTCATGATCTCAGGGGTCCTGAGATGGAGCCCCGTGTTGGGCTCTGCACTCAGCAAGGAATCTGCTTGTTCCTCTCCCTCTCCCTCTGCCTCCTCCCCCCATTCATGCTCTGAAATAAGTCAGACAGAGAAAGACAAATACCGCATGATCACTTACGTGTAAAATTAAAAAACAAACAAACAAACCACAAGCTCATGGATAGAGAGATGAGATTACTGGTTGCCAAAAGCAGGGGATGGGTGGGCAAAATGGGTAAAGGGGACAAAAGGTACAAACTTACAGTTACAAATAAGTCATGGGGATATAATCTACAACATGGTGACTATAGCTACTAATACTGTATTACACATGTGAAAGTCACTAAGTGAGATCTTAAAAGTCATCAATCACCACAATAGGGGAAAAAAAAACCTTTTGCAACTATGTATGGGGAAAGATGTTAACTAGACATACTTTAGGGATCATCATGCAATATATACAAATAACAAATCATTATGTTGTATACCTAAAACCAATATCATGTTACATGTCAATTATACCTCAATTAAAAAAAAAGGATATGGGAGGAGCGTTGTTACATAGGTATTTAACTATAGATTACTGTACTTTCTTTAGGAAATTATTATTTTCTTTTAAATCACAGGTCTTTGTTTCTTCTAAATGGTTCATGTTACATTATTCCATAATAACTTATTAAAATATCCTAATTAGGAATATCAATATATTTATTCTACGCCTTGCCTTATACACTCTTACTACTTATAGTAGCTTCCTAATTACTAGATTATCACAATATATAGTTGTGGATTCTGCACATGGCTCTGCGGGGAGTCCAATTAAAGTTACTTTGATCACATCTTCAGTCTTAGAACAGAAGCTTCCTCCTTCCCTAGTCAATTGTGAAGTGTTATCTGTGTCTATTTTTCTTCCTCATTCTTTTCATAATTCATTCTCTACAGAGACTATTCTCTATTGCTTCTTATTTGTCTTCTTAGTGTCAATATTATTCTGAAAGGATTTTAGTTGGGCAGAAAATAAGAAAATGGTCTGAGGCTCTATATATTGCAGGTACAGTTTCCAATCTGCTTTGCTTTACTCAGTAAGAAATGGTATAAAAAAAACTTCTCCTAACCTCTATACAAAACCATTTTACAAGTTTGTGGGCAACATTATAAATTTTCCTTACAGTTCCTATTTTCATACATTTCATCATACCAAAATCTTGCTATCAAAACTTTATTTCTGCTACATTGAGTCCCTTAATATTACTGCTTATTAAAACAATAGTTATAAAATATATTAAAATAGTCTTATAAAGTATTTTAACTCCTTTTAAAGCTGCTAAAAAAAGTGTTAACTTGAAATACATTATTAATCTTAGTTTTACTCAATTTCTATACTGGAAAAAACTGTGGAAAGTTGGCTGCAGAAAGATTTCAGGGTTTTTGCTATTTTATGTTCAAAATTACAGTGAAAAGAAATCATAAGACAATGACAGCTTACCTTGAAATGGGATCTTAACATACTTTGTTGTGAACTAAAGGAAATATAAAAAAGCAAAAAATGAGTTACCACTCAATATAAGTTACTATTCAAAATTTTCAGTTCTTTTTCTTTCTCAAACCACAAGCATGTATTCAAAGTCTATACTAAAAACTCTCAAGGGGTGCCTGGCTTGCTCAGTCCATAGAGCATGCAACTCTTGATCTTGGGGTTGTGAGTTCGAGCCCCATGTTAGGTGTAGAAATAAATTTAAATTTTATTTTAAAATAAAATCTTCAAAAAAAAGTGCTCAAGCCTTTTTATCAATAAACCAAGAAAATGTCTCACTGTAAAGACTTAGTTGGAGTTTTTTTGGTAAAGACCTAATTTTACAGAAGAACCCTGTGCATATAATTTAACTCTCAATATACTCATTTATAAAAACCAGTAAGACTTTATATTGTTTTTCAAAAATGTTTCCTGAATATTTATGGAAGAAATAAGACAAAGTCCCAAGAAAATGCCAAGTGAACCCCAAGGTGTCAGTGACTTTGGTAAATAAACCACAAAACAGGGTTTGATTCTTGGCATTGTTGACATTCCCACCATTCATCTTTCCATGTTACAAATTCCCTTCTGACTGAAGATGCAGCAAAGTTTTTGTTCTTTCTGTTCCTTCTGTGCCAGAACACTTATTTTCTCTAGGAATGTTCTGTATACATCTGACCTTAAGTGTTGCTTTTATAACAAACTCTCAAGGTCATGGAGCACCTAAAATCTTAAATGTTCCATCTAAAATAGGCTCTTAAATTCATTTTTCCATTAATATCAAATGAATTCATGGCTATTTATTTATTCTTCAGTTAGGTTTCTCTTTTGATCAATACATTTATGAAACTGTTTACCAAATCAGAGGTATAGTCTGTGAGCACAAAACAAAATTAAAAACGATGTTGGTACATGGGTACCTAAATTAACTACCAACAGAATTCCAAATAAGTAGAAAACAATGTCCACTGAAGTCACAGGTTTATTGTGACTCATTTTTCTAATTTAAAAATTATTTCATATTGTAGTTTCACAAATATAAAATTGGTATTTCAGAATCTAAATCAGCCACTAAAGCAAAATTCAGGCAAAAGGCCATATGAATTAAAAGCTGAGCTTGGGGTTCAAATCCTGTCTCTACTACTTATACAAACAGTAAGTAGGTAAATTTAGGTTACTTACTGAACCTCTGTCAGCTTTAGATAAGAGTCTTAATCAAAAGGAACTACTATCATTAGGCACTACCATATGATTAAGTATATTATCTAATTTAATTTAGTCAAATACACCTTATCATTCTGTCACTTTCACACAACTGCTTTATATATTTGGTGTATATTTTCCCTTGCCAAATTCTGACATATTTCACCAGGTCTTTAATCTCATAAAATATATCTGAGCAAATGTAAATAATTAGTTACAGAAAATGAATATAAGGATTTTGCTTTTGAGATTTTATAGACATTACTACAAAATTATGAACTAGAAGTAGTGAATCTATGTATCTTGGCCTCTACTTTGTCATTATTCTCTCATTCTTCCACAATAAGCACTCTTGTCCTTTATCGAATCTTTCAGCATGGCAAGGATCTGATAATCATTTATACCTTTGTATGATGACTAAGCCAACACGTAACCTCTCCCAAAAGCAAAGCCCTATTCCCAGCAAAAATTTAATCCCCAGTTGGGAAAATAAGACAGATATTTTTGTGAGAGTTAAGATAAACCCAGTTCTCTGAAATCATACCATACCTATTTTATAACTTCTTACAATAGCTAGTACAGTTCTCTAACACAATGTGTATTTAATAAACATTTGTCCTACTATCAACAAAGCTGAGAAACAAAAAATGAAGTGTTCACATCTATTGCAACATTCTCTACATTAAAAAAATAATAGTAGTAAAGGTCCAACTATAAGAAAATGAGCTCTAATTTATGTAAATAGTTTCCCAATATAGATATTTTTCTAGTTTAGCCAAAATGTAACTATCATGAGAGTGAGAACAGTATCTCCAGTTAATCTACAACACATTAGTAGAGACTCATTAAACATCTGGAAAATGACTGAGTTTAGTTCTCTTATTTACTCCCCCACAAAAAAGTTCTTTAATTTCTAAGTTACAAAGCATTATGAACTGTGTCTGAAAAAATATATAAAAAGTCTTTTGAATCTTTGAAAGTTTTAAGACTTTTACCTTTTTCTTTCCCCATTTCATGTTATTCATTATTTTTAAATTTTAAAATTGCTTATGCTCTCTCCTTACTAACATACTGTTTTAATATTTACAGAATTCCTCTCAGCCTTTCTTCATATACATATATTTTACCTGTATATATTTGCTTTGATTTACTAAATCACTTCCCTTTAATTAGACAATTAAGTTTTTATTTCAACTAGAAGTGTTCCAACAAAGGTGAAACAAATTTTAAAAACCTACTTTATGATATTTATTGAATATTTGCACTCCCCTACTACTTGTAATGGCAAATACTGGGACAACCAAAATGTTCCAACAGTCAGGAATTAAGAACGACCCAAATACCCCAAAATAGATACATGAACTAACTTAGCATAATAATGGTTAAGTTATAAAAGAGCATATATGTCATATACTTTTTTTTTTTTTTTGACAGAGAGGCAGTGAGAGAGGGAACACAAGCAGGGGGAGTGGGAGAGGGAGAAGCAGGCTTCCCGCGGAGCAGGGAGCCCGACGCGGGGCTCGATCCCAGGACCCTGAGATCATGACCTGAGCCGAAGGCAGACGCTTAACGACTGAGCCACCCAGGCGCCCCTATGTCATATACTTTTGATTTAAACATATATGTGCATCTAATATGAAAAATATGGAATGATATACACTGTAGAATTAATGTCAAATGTTTCTGGATAAGTAAGATTACAGATATTCTTTAAATTGTTTCTTAAAATAAAATAGTTTCTTTACTCATTATACTTTTTTGTTTGGTCTTATTTTTTTGCCCATAACAAGTCCACCTAACTATAATACACAATTAATATATTAACTAATGAAAACCCATTGCTGAATGTTTATGTTGGATTTTCCTCCCCTACTAAATTATCATATATTTATATTATCCAATTTTTTACCATTACAAACAACTCAACAGAAAAAAAATGATTAAACTCAATTTAAAATAAAAAAGTAGGGCGCCTGGGTGGCTCAGTTGGTTAAGCGACTGCCTTCGGCTCAGGTCATGATCCTGGAGTCCCTGGATCGAGTCCCGCATCGGGCTCCCTGCTCCGCGGGGAGCCTGCTTCTCCCTCTGCCTCTGTCTCTCTCTCTCTCTCTGTCTCTCATGAATAAATAAATAAAATCTTAAAAAAAAAATAAATAAATAAAAAATAAAATAAAAAAGTAAAATGGGAGGGGCAGGGGGGAAAGATTATAAAAAATGAATGAAATTCCTTAAAGAAAAAAACTGTAAAATCATCCCAGGCATGCCAAAATCATTAATATTTAAAAACTACTGATCAGAGAATATTAAACAAAATTGTTCTTGTGTTTTCAATCAAAGCAATTTTAACTATATCACAAGCTACCACTATTTGTAGATTCCAGATTTTGCTAGATTTATACATGAAATTAGGCCGTAATCCTGCAGAGTCACCAAGTAAACATCTACTTTATGTCTTAAATCATATGCTGTCTTCTCTGTGAAGTCTTCCTGGATTCCTCCAGACATATATTCCCATATGCACCCTTCTTGTATTTCCATTTTGCATTTTATTATAATGTAAATTATGTGTCTGTCTTTTCCATCAGACTACAAGTTCCATGAAAGGAGAGAGTGTGTCTTACGATTTTATTTTTCCCTACCCTACCCCTAACACAGTTATTAATAAAACTTTTGGGAGAATATGTGAGTTATATCTGACATGGCCAATGCAATTCAACTAACATTTGAAGTGCCTATTTAGGATCGAACCATTTATGGAAGGTGTGAAAGCAAATAAAAGCAGGGCTTTTCACCACAAGATACTTAAAGGCTAATGGAGAGGTTTAGGCAAAAATATAAACAATTATAAACCCACAGAATAAATCTTACAACAGATGTACAAAGTGCTATAAGTACACAGTAAAGGGAGAAGTTACTTCTGGCTAGAAAGGAGAGATCAGGAAAGGTTTCCTAGAAGAGGATATATTTCAGATAAGCCTTAAAAGATGGTTAGAATTTTAACAGGCAGAAATAGTAAGAAAATATAGAGAACTGAGTAAAATCCAGTCTAGGAACTACTCCTGGAGATCTTTAAAGAAATTTAGGTATTTGAAGAATTCAGTTTACAATCTAAACCAGCAAAATAAGATCTCTTCTTTTTGCTCTCAACTATTCCCTGAATAAAAATGGACTTTACCACCAAGTAAGTTTAAGAGCCCAAAGAATATCAGTACTACATGTGATCTTTTTTCATACATGATCTTCATTAGAATAGTCAGATCAAAGATATAATTTTAGGATATCCCCTGTGATTTTAGGATTCCCCCCTAATTAAAGACATGTCTCAAAGTAGGTATAATGACATATTCAAAGTGTCCCATATAAAATTAATCTCAATTCTACTGTCATTTGTATTTAAAAAAAAGAATCTGTAAATGCCTTGTCCTTAATCCAAAACTGAAAAAACAAAAACACAAACAAATTAAATATACTTACTGTAACACAACCTTTAGAAGCTCCTTTTATTTTACCAATATAAACAGAAGTAAATATAAAATCCAGTTGTAGATCCATCTCATTACTAGGTATAATACAGGAAATGTTTTCCATGACAGGATTATATGGACATAATTCAGATGAAGCCTAACAAGGAATAAATTATAAAATGCATATAACCCTGAGTATTACACAAATGCTGACAATGATTTTCAAAGTCAAATATTTCTTTAAATTGCTATTAATGAATTTGTGAAGGATTTTATACTGTTCTTATTGTGAAGAAATAGTTACTAGATTTGTTTTTCTTAAAAAGCGTATGATTTACCTTGAGAAAATTACTCTTAATAGTTGAATCTTAAATTAATTACATAGGCCTAAGCTCTAGAAATATATCTTCCTCTGCATCAAAGCCATGATTTCAAATTTAATATTCCCTAATAGGTTTTATTCATTTTTAGCTCAACAGAAATAAATTAAGATTTATACAGTACCTTAGTTTAAAATGAGTTTCTAAATACATTATCTCTTTTAATCACCACAACCACCCTGTGAGGTAGTTTGGGGTTTTTTTTTTCCATTTCATAAGTAAAACCGATAGATATTTGGATTGGTTAAGTGACTTGCCGAAGGTCATGAAATTAGTTGAAGCAAAGTTAAGTCAAATCCAGGTTTCTATCCCCAGGTCAAGGGTTATTTCAACCACATAAAATTGCTTCATAAACCAAGATGATGCTCTTAGGTAATGCGCTTGAAGGCATATAAGTGCCTAAGAACCATCTCCTCTATCAAATCTGTTTTACTCTATGTCCTATGTCTGAAAATAGCCAACTCGTTACCTAAAACTTCAAAAATCATACCACTTCCACTCAAACACTACTGAACTCATGCTTTTAAATTAAAATACACTACCAAGAAGTATTAGCAGCAGTTGTTTCCTACATCTCTTCTGAATTTTAAACTGCTTTCAAATGACTTTTTCAACTATACATTTGCCTAGCCTTTGTACATTATTCCTCTTTAACCCTAACATCACTAACAACCAAATAAATTACCACTAGAGCAACTATGCATGTGTACTCACTCTCCTTCTACCTCTAGAAAACGTGATTAATCCTCATCTGAAACATATGTAGTACTCATTATTCTTAACCCAGTTCACAATGCCATTTATCTACTTTATAAAAAATCTTTATCATTCTCATCTTTTATTGCTCACTCTAATATTCTTCTTATCCCTTAAAGTATAAGTAACAAATCAACTACAGGGATTCTAATCAGTCAGACAAATAACTGTGTGTGTTTTAAGTGATAAAATCAGAAGATGGGATAAAAAGAATTTCTTATTGGGGCCTCATATTTTGCAAAGACTAAACTAAGTGCCTCCTAAAAATGGCCAACCCTTGTTTCTCATAACTTCATTTAAAACTGGAAACAAGGAAAGGTGTGGAGATGTTAAGGTATGCTGCCCTATAGATCTTAGTAGGTCTTCACATTATTTTCTGTTTAGGCTGTAATCATATTCCATCAGTTCTACAAAAAATGTTATTTTCTTATAATATGATCATTTCATACTGCATTAACAACTTATATGCTACCAAGGAAACTATAATTCATTGAGAAGTTTGAATTCATTATCAATAATGACATGGTTTTCATTACAAATACAACTAAGCCATCAAGTAAGCTACTGGCCCAATCAAGCAAAAATGGTTACTAAGATGCTAAGGTGATCTCTATATAGAGCACCAATGCAATAAAAACACCAGCAAAACAATAATCAGACCACCAGACTTTTTTACAGAACTGACCCAATTCTTCATCACACCTTAGAGAATAACAGCCTCTGACATTATTAAAAAATAAACCAACAATAGTTTTACCATAATTCTACACTGGTGGTTACTAATAATCATTTCTTTATAATAGGATAATAAGAGGCTGATAATAAGAATACTGACAATAAATGATTTGAACCTCACTTTAGAACTATACTTTTTTTTTTTTTAAAAGATTTTATTTATTTATTTGACAGAGAGAGACACAGCGAGAGAGGGAACACAAGCAGGGGGAGTGGGAGAGGGAGAAGCAGGCTTCCCGCAGAGCAGGGAGCCCGATGCGGGGCTCGATCCCAGGAACCTGGGATCATGACCTGAGCTGAAGGCAGACGCTTAACGAATGAGCCACCCAGGCACCCCTAGAACTATACTTTTTAAAGTACTATGTCAAAACACAACCGGCTGACATTAAACTGAGACACTTCCATTTATTATTTTCTGTAAGAAGGAAAAGACAAAGGACTTACCAAACTGCTAAGTTTATGACACTATTTTAAATGCTTTCATATGTTACTTCATTTAATACTCAAAATAATCTTGTGAGGTAGGTATTACCATCCTCATTTAACATCTGAGTTAACTCAGGCTTAAAGAAGTGACTTGCCCAAATGACAGAGGTCTGTAATCTCCAGAAACCATGTTCTTTTCCCTACATCATGCTGCCTTAATTGCGTGTGAGGAAAAGGAATAATTCCAAGTAGCTACACTACTAGAAGACCAGACATATAAATACCGGAAACTTTTTAATTCTAGGAAATGTTTTGATAAAGTAGTTAAATGTCCAATGAGAATCATTTTTTAAAAAAAGAAAAAAGCATTCAAGTCATAGAATATTTAGACTGAAAAAAATATAAATGACCAAAAATAAAAATAATTCTTTCACTTTAATAAAGACAATTACATTATTTCCTTCAAACTAATATGAAAATTATCTCAAAATTCAAACTAGGAACATTTGTAATTTTTATAATAATATTCTGCTTGATGAAAGAAACAGTCATTAATCAATAGCGTGTATTTCACTGTTAATTATGAGAAAGCAGAAATAATTACCTGTACAGATTCACATGTAATCAATGGTAGTTCTGACAATGCTGATTCAGAAGTACTCTCATTTTCATTAGTGATCACATGGTCTTGCTTAGGTTGTAATTTAAGAATTTCTGAACTTTTATGTTCAACAGGTCCTTCTTCATCACTGGAAACAACAACTAAAGAGGAAAAATTATTTTTTAAATGTGTCACGATAATCGCACATTGAAAAGAAAAAGAAAACTTTCTAATTCATGCAATATGCTTTTAATAATCCCATGAAAATTTAATCTAACTTTGTCCAACTTAGAAACTGGACTATCATTATCTGATTTATACTAGTTATATACAATATTTCCCTATCAGTGCTATTATTTATCAGTTACCTGCAACCTTACCTTCTGGAGGATGAAGACATTTAAAAATGGATACAGTCATGAGAACTTAGGAACAAGTTCTAGCTAGAATAATAAAAATGTATTGTGCCATCACTCTAAATTGTACTTAAAAAAATTAAGTTTAAGATTAAAATTAAAAAAAATAAATTGTAGTTGTCTCCAGGAGGAAGCAGTGGATGCCTGAGAAGATGTGGGAGACTATTCCCTGTGTATCCTTTAAAACCTTTTTTGTACCATATGAGTGTATCAAATACTTGAACATTAATTAAGTCAAAATTAATGACAATATATAGCACTTAAAATCCACACTTCAGCGTCATCAACCAAAATGTCAATAATAATGGTCCTTCCAGAATCCTTTTAAAAACTACTGAGATGAGGGACTCCTGGGTGGCTCAGTTGGTTCAGTGCCCAACTATTGGTTTTGGCTCAGGTCATGATCTTTTGGGTCATGGTATCGAGCCCCTCAGTGGCCTCCATGCTCAGTGGGGAGTCTGCTTTAAGATTCTCTCCCTCTGCCCCTCCCCCAACGTGTGGGCACACACGCGTACAAGCATGCTCTCTCTCTCTAAAATAAATAAATCTTTAAAAAAAAAAAACTACTGGGATGAATTACAGCTCACAATTCTAAAAACAAAAACCAAAAAACCCTGCTTTCAAGTAATCTATTGTTTACCTAAATCATTATTACAAAATTTATGAACAAAGTCCCAAAACCCCAAGTTTTCTTTTTCTAAAATTAATATATTCCACAGTGATGTCATAACCAGCTATTGCCTCAGCAAAATTTGAGAGGAGAAACAGAACAACTAAGTAAAGCAGAGAAAATTAAAAAACATCATTATCCTACTGTTACTTACTTGGTTCAACTGATACCAAAGACTGGTTCCCCTCACTGTGTTCACTTAAAGCAGGCTTTTCTATTACATTCAATTCATTCTCATCCTTTTCTAGCAGGGTAGAATTCCCCACAGCATCAGTGGAAATAGAGCTCTCAAAAGTTTCAGCGGTTGAACAGTCAGAGGTACTTCTGGGAGCAGCACTCAAAGCCAACTCCTGACTACTAAGCGAGGATAGTTTAGCAATATCACTTTCTATAGGTTCAGGTGTAATTTCCTCAAGCACTTTTGAGTCTCGATGATAGTTTTCACTTGACTTTTTAAATTCAGCAGATGCTGTTGAGTCATTTTCTTGTCTTTTCTGAACATAAATGCATACAGAAAATTAGCATTAGTTAAATTTGGCTAAAGAATTTTTTTTAAGTTTAAATTCCTAAAGAAGAATATAAAAGTAAAAATATTGTATCATTTCTATAAATACAGGGATAGAAAACTACACAATTATACTGTATTACTCTTGCTAGGGTCTCCCAAGTAAAAAGACAGAATTTGATCTGTCCAATCAGATACCCAAATATTTTTTTAAAAGGCTGCAATATGGAAACTCCCATATTTACAAGTGGTTCAGGTGGTTTCCCACAACCTAAGTCAACTTTAGAGTAAGAAGAAGTCTTTTTTTTACAGTTTTATTTTGTAAAAGTAATGAGGCCAAATGACGTCATGTGACTTTATTAACAAAGACAAAAAATTAAAAACTTAAAAGGATAACAATTTGAAAAAATATCAAATCAATCACTGACTTCACATCTCTATTACCGTTTAAATCTTAACCATATTTATAACTCAAAGCTACTGAAAAGTCCTAAAAGGCCTGTGAATTAAAGGAGTAAAAAATTCTCTTTACTTTTATTAACTGTACACTAAGTCTTGAAAATAGGTAGTATGTGCATGAAGTATGGTAATTCTTCACTTTCAACAGATTCCCTAAACCCAAGGTAGAGAGTCTTAAAGAAGTTGGTAAGTAAATTACTACTGATAAAAGAAATCTGGTAATAATTTTACACAGCATATGAAAAAGCAACTGACTGGACAATATGAAGAGTATTAATAATATCTGGTTAAAATAAGGGAAAATAAAAGAGAACAAGTCCAATGGATATATACCAAAGTAAGGAGTGCTATCAGAGAAGGAGCATTTTTAACTTTACTTGTTCATAAATTTTGAAATTTGTTCCAAAAGCTATATTACTAAAAAACATTTAAGTTATTTTTTAAAAATCAAACAGAGAATCAAAAAAATAGGCAAACAAAAGAAAGAAATCTAATGATAAAAGCAGACAGTTATAAGAACATCATTTGGCCACAGTAAATTCATTTTTATGATAGAATAAATTATTTCATATGATATCTAAATACCTCTACTTACTATCTGTCCTGCTGATTCATACAACGCAGAAGAAGAATTATGAGAATCAGGTAAATTACTTCTAAGCCTTTTCTTTCTCTTCCTGGGAGTCAGAGCAGGTTCCATTTTTGAATCAGAAAATATATCATCCTTATTTCTGCTCCCTTCTTCAAGATGATCACAACCTCTACTTCCACTACTGAGGTCTTAAAAAACAAGAGAAACATAAATATGGCCAAAAAGTACAGAAAGAATCCCTTTTAGAAGACCTCAAATAAACATCATCAAAATTGCTGTACAACTTCCAAACTAATCTAAAAAGAAGTTCACTGTTACATTCTCATACTGACATGGATGAATATAAAGAAATACCCTATTTTAAGTTGCATACACAAAGTAAATGTTCATTGTACAATAAATGAGAAAATATATAAAAAGAGAGTATTCTTTAGTAACCAAAGCAATGCAATCAAACTGTTTTTCCTTTTCCTATAATTACATTTGATTGTAATACAAAAAGAACGGGGAGTGTTAATAAAATTTGGAAAATTCACATTTTAAAATGTCTTGATAATTCATTGTGATTCTAGAAATTAGTCATCTTTTTAAAATTTAAGTGTTATATACATGTATGTATTTTTTTAAGTGAAAAGAGACAATAATTATGAGTATTAATCACTGCTCTTTTAAAAGGAGCCAAAGGACGCCTGGGTGGCTCAATTGGTTAAGAGTCTGCCTTCGGCTCAGGTCATGTCCTGGGATTGAGTCCCGCATCTGGCTCCTTGCTCATCAGGGAGCCTGCTTCTCCCTCTGCCTGCCACTCCCCCTGCTTGTTCTCTCTTTCTCTCTTTCTCTGACAAATAAATAAATAAAAGCTTTAAATAAATAAATAAATAAATAAAGCGAGCCAAAATATTTTACCTCAGCAGCAGACTATCATATGTGATCATTCACAAAGCTATCAATTTGGTTCAGTTTGTTTCTTCTTTTTAAAAATCAAGATCTCATTTTAAGTATCCAATAAATCTACTCCCCTACAGATAAAGAAATGTTCCCTTTTTTAAATCAACAAAGCATTATTTGAAACCCATGTCAATTACTAAAAATGCTTAGTATTTCAGTTATCAAATACATGTACCATACAAAAATACCTTCCAAAAGGTTCTACCTAACTGAAGGTTATCCTGAATTATATTGCTTTCTGAATCTACATAAGTACCAACTCAAAGTTTATGTAAACAAAATCCCAAAGCAGCTTCCTTGAATTCATAACTTACAATTCATGTAACACTTACTGGCCTGACCTCTTCATTCATTCAAAGTTCTTCAATACTACCCACCTTCTCTTCAAACTACTCTTGCCCTTACTGTTGCTTCATAGGCACCTAATAACTAACATTCATAATATCTCTTTGTCATTCCTTAAAAGGCAAGCATTGGGACAGGATTGAGGGCAAAATTCTAAGATGGTCAACGGTCTTCCAATTTCCAAAGAAAATACTCTTTACTCTATCCCCCAGAAAAATAAAATCTCCCCTAAATCATCAACATAGTATTTTGAACAGCACAATAGCTTTTTTTTTTTTTTTTGGTAACTTTGTAAACCGGAAAGGTAGTCAAATACAATTTCTACATATATGTGCTATGTCAAATTACAATTTCTAAACATAAATACTATAGCAAAAAGACTGAGGAAAGGAAAGGGGCTTGAGAAAAACCCTATTATACAGGAGTTTTCCCTCAAACAGTTTATTTACTATTCACACATCAGCCAAGACTATCTCATGGAAAACTAGAATAAATTTATTAGATAGAGCTTGCTGTTATAAATACAGGATTCTACCTACATAATATATACAATTTAATGCACAAATTTTACTAGTATATAAAATTAAAGAAGTGACAAATTCTTATAAACAAAAGAGTATTAAATATTTCCAATACAGGGGTGCCTGGGTGGCTCACACAGTACAGCATACGACTCTTGATCTCGGGGTTGTGAATTTGAGCCCCACATTGGGTACAGAAATTACTTAAAAAAAAAATCTTTAAAATATATATATATATTTCCAATATATCATTTTCATAAAAGTAAATTCCACAACACAAACTTAATGTACTACAAAAGAATGGTACACTTGGGAGTTGAATTCAGAATTCCTATTAATTTATGGGCTTATGTTAAAAAACTAGTATTGGGGGATGCCTGGGTGGCTCAGTCAGTTAAGTGTCCAACTCTTGATTTTGGCTCAGGGTCATAAGACTGAGCCCCACATCAGGCTCCACACTGGGCATGCAGCCTGCTTAAGATTCTCTCTCTTCCTCTCCCCCTACTTGCTCTCTCAAAAAAAAAAAAAAAAAATTCAGTAACAAAAGACTCTCCCTCTCCCTCTTTGCCTCCCCACCTCTTTCCCTCTCTAAAAAACAAAACAAAACAAAAACTGGTATTGGACACAATTATCCGTAAGATGGAAACATAGTGAGTTTCAATCAAGTTTCAATAGCTACTTTTCTTAAAAACATTTTATCTCTGAAGAGAACCTTCAAGGGTACTAAGGAACTATGAAGTGTTTCTTTTATCAAGCATTTTTTTCCCTGCTAAGTCTAAAATTCCACTGTGACTTTGAAGTAATACTGAAGGGTACAAATCAGAACTTTCTATGCAACTATTCCTACTCTATCCAGGAAATCAGTAGAATGTGAGGGTTTAACAGTGGTGTCTAGATAGTATGTGAATGGAGACCACTTGTAAAAATACTTTTTATTTGGTAATTAATGAGAATTATTTGTGGAAAAAGTACAATTCATAAGAAAATAAATGTCTTTTATTATGTGTAGCTAGTGCTTAGTGACCAATTGAAAGATTATGTATACAATTACACTGCTCTCTCTAGATTGCTCTAGTAAGAGTTGAAGCTGGTTATTAGTCTAGTTTCTTTTTAAGTTTTCCTCTTCTGAAAAAACGCTACTAAAAATTGTAAATAGCTGTGCTTCAAATGAAGTACAAAGAATTTTTGCATAGTATCATTAAAGAACCATCTTTTCCAGGGCGCCTGGGTGGCTCAGTCGGTTAAGCGACTGCCTTCGGCTCAGGTCATGATCCTGGAGTCCCGGGATCGAGTCCCGCATCGGGCTCCCTGCTCGGCAGGGAGTCTGCTTCTCCCTCTGACCCTCCTCCCTCTCATGCTCTCTCTATCTCATTCTCTCTGTCTCAAATAAATAAGTAAAATCTTTAAAAAAAAAAAAAAGAACCATCTTTTCCAGTGAATAATTTATAAAATCATTCAGAAAACAAAGTATCTCAACTAGTTTCAAGCAATCAGTAATCCAAGAGACCCCTGAAGATGTTAGTTCCATATCTGACTAATGTAGTAAATTGTTTTGGTGCAAATTTTTGTAAATTATTTTAAAATCTTAAAAGAAAGACAAAAAGGAGAAAAGTCAATTCATTAACCCTACATGCAAGGAGGCCTAAAAAGAATTTTCAGAAGTCTGGGATGTATTTACCTTTAAATTTGCTAATAGTGGCTTGTACTGGCATCCTCCTAGAGTTGAGAGAAATTCTAATGAATAAAGAATGTATGTCATAGGAGGATAGACAGTGGGAAGCTAAGAATAATAACTGAGTTAGCAGCAATATCAATTACCAGAAATATCCATGGAAACAACACTTATAAATAGCTAAACTAACATTCTAACTGTATAACTGTATACCCAGCCCCAACAACAACAAAAGAAATAATATTCAAATTTAAATTATAGACTTAGTAAATAAATCAAGAAATGTATACCGTAGTGTACAAATAACAAATTTAGCAATTTTCTTTGTGTTGCTAAATAACCTCCCTTTACTTTCACAAATCCTTTAAATGAAAGTTTAAATAAAGTTAACCATAACTTAAAAATTATTAGAAATGCAAAAGATAAAAATTCAAAAGACAACAAATTTCTAAGGTTCACAAACCTTTAGGTTGAGCATCAGATACTACAAGAGAAATGCCATCATCATCTCTTTGCTTTTCTTTAGTGTGTGAAGCCTGCTTTGCATAATTATTATCTACTGTCTTACTTGGTTGGGAAACCCTGCAAAAGAAAATAATATTATATTCAACTCTCCTATATCCAAATGAATTAAGAAGCCAATTGATTTATATTCAAGATAAAACCCAGTTTTACAGGTTACAAATACAGTCCCATATAGCAGTGTATATGATCTGAACAGAATAAAGAATATTGAACTAACATTTGAGAAATAAGTTCTCATCCCTATTCTACCATTAAATTCTCCCTATTTCTTTGGAGGGAAAAAAGATATGGACACCACAGGATTGGGTACAGGCAAATGAGCAAAAGAATGATACAGGTATTAAATACATCAAAGAGGTTTAAAAAGTAAAAATTCCATGAACAAAAGTACATGATAAGCACATCTATATGTAATCAAAAAATAATAACCCAAAGGTAATTGTTAATATGTTTCAGTCATGGTTCACATATTAAAAATTAAGTACAAAATAAAGTTTGGAGTATGGTAACAAATTTTACCTACAGAAGGAATAATTTATATTATAAGGTACTCGTTAAATTTATAAAATATAAGGTTGTATGAAAAACAAGTTTTGACATGATAAGCACAATATTACTATAAATGAAAACTTAATACAATATTAGTAGGGGACTTCAGCACCCCACTTTGAGCAATGGATAAATTATCCAGACACCCCCCCCAAAAAAAAACAAAAAAAAATCAACAAGAAAACATTGGTCTAAAACCGTACATTAGACTAACTGGACCTAACATGCATTTATAGAACATGCCATCCAATAGCACCAAAATACACAATTCTTTTCAAGTGCATATGGAACATTCAAAATCATATGATAATCATAAATCATAATGATAGACTACAAAAAACAAGTCTTAGCAAATAAGTAAGACTGAAAGCATACCAACTATCGTTAACCACAATAATATTAAACTAAAAATCAGTAACAGGAGAAAGCTAGAATATTCACAAATATATGGAGATTAAACAATATGCTCCTGAATAAGTTGTCAAAGAAGAAATCAAAAAGGAGATCAAAAAATACCTTGAAGTAAATACAAATTTAAGTACAGCATATCAAAGCTTACTAAACACTGCAAAAAACAATTCTAAGAACGAAATTTATAGTGATAAATGCCTACATTAAGAAACAAAAACTCCAATAAACAACCTCACTTTACACCTCACGGAACTAGAAAAAGAACTAAGCCCAAAGTTAGCAGAAAGAAGGAAATAACAAAGATCAGAGCAGAAATAACAAAAACAAGAAAAATGATAGAAAAGATCAAAATGGGGTGCTTGGGTGGCTCAGCTGGTTAAGCATCTGACTCTTGGTTTTGGCTCAGGTCATGATCTCATGGGTTGTGGGATCAAGCCCCACACTGGGCTCCATGCTCAGTGCGGAATCTGCTTGAGATTCTCTCCCTCTGCTCCTTTCCCCACTTGAGCACACTCTCTCTCAAAAAATAAATCTTTAAAAATATATATTTAAAAAAAAAGATCAACACAAGTAAGACCCAGTTTTTTGAAAAGATAAACAAAACTGCCACACTTCCTGGTTTCAAACTATATTACAAAGCTATAGTAATTAAAATAGTATGGTATGGCATAAAAAGAGACTCCCCGGTCAAAGGAACAGAATTGAGAGCCAGAAATAAATCCACACATATATGGTCAATTAATTTATGGCAAAGGAGACAAGAATATACAATAGAGAAAGGAGAATCTCTTCAATTAATAGTGTTGGGAAAACTAGACAGTCACATGCAAAAGAATGAAACTGGATCCCTGCCTTACACCATACATAAAAATCATTTCAAAATGAGTTAAAAACTTAAAACATAAGACCTGAAGCCATATAACACCTAGAAGAAAACATGGTAGTAAGCTCATTAACATCAGTCTTAGCGATGGTAAAACACAGGTCACAAAAGCACAATGAACAAGTGAGACTACATCAAACTGAATAAGGAACAGGCAAGGTTAGGCAGGAAGAGACAGGCAGGGGGCTACATAATCAGGCTCGGAGAAATCCCAGATTTGGAGAAATGTTGTAGATGAGATATTAACCAGGGAGAAGGGATACTTCTTTGTTCTAAATAGAGACAGGATATTCTCATGATATTTACCAATCTACCATGTTGGTTCTAAACATAGACAGGATATTTTCATGATACTTACAAATCCACCATGTATTGACAAGAAATTTACCAAGTTCCCTGGTCAGTTTTCTATAAAAGACTGACCTTAAGAGCCCTCAGGGGCAACCGGTTCCAGACCCTTCTCCCTCTAGAGAGATTTTTTCTTTCCTATCTATTCTCACCTTCACTTAATAAGCCTTCACCTCACTTCACTTCACCCTTTTGTGTCCCCAAGATTCATTTTCGACTGCATGAGACAAGAACCCTGCAACCCTGCAACCCTGCAACAAAACTAAAAAACTTCTGCACAGCAAATGAACCCATCACCAAAATGAAAAGGCAATACATGGAATGGGAGAAGATATTTACAAACCATATCTCTAATAAGGGGTTAATATCCAAAACATATAAAGAACTCATACAACTCAATAGAAAACTTTCTATTAAAAAGTGGACAGAGGGTGCCTGGGTAGCTCAGTTGGTTAAGCATCTGACTCTTGATCTCAGCTTGGGTCTTGATCTTGGGGTGGTGAGTTCAAGCCCCACATTGGGCTCTATGCTGGGCTTGGAGCCTACTTAAAAAGAAAAAAAAAAAAGGGGGCAGAGGAACTGAATGGACAGTTTTCCAAAGAAGACATACAAATGGCCAACTGGTACATGGAAAGGAGTGCAACATCATTAATCGTCAGGGAAATGTAAATTAAAACCACAATGAGATATTACATCATACCCATCAGAATGATTATCATCAAAACAAAACAAAACACTGATAGCACATGTTGTAAAAATGTAGAGAAAAGGGAACCCCTGAGCACTCTTGATGGGAATGTAAATTGGTGCAACCACTGTGAAAAATACTATGGAGGTTTCTCAAAAAATAAAAAATAGATCTGCCATATGATCCAGCTCTTCCACTTCTGAGTATTTATGCTCAGGAAACAAAATCATTATCTCAAAAAGATATCTGCACCTTGATGTTCAGTGCAACACTATTACAAGAGTCAACACATGGAAACAACCTAAGTGTCCACTGACAGATGAATGAAGAAAATATACACACAGAAATATTACTCAACCACAAAAAAAGAGACAAATCCTGCCATTTGTAAGAACATGGATGGACCTTGAAGGCATTATGCTAAGTGAAATAAGTCAGAAAGAAAAAAATAATACTGTATGACCTGACTTATATGTGAGATTTAAAAAACAAAAACAAAACAAACAAAAAACACCAGGGAGTGGCCAACAGCCTGCAGAGCAATATGCCTAAGTCTTATTGTAACTGGCACAACACATACCCCATCCATGACTCTCCATCTGTCAGAAAAACACAGTACAGTGGTAGGAAACACAAAGAGAATGTGAAAGACTACTATCAGAAATGGATGGAAGAGCAGGCTCAGAGCCTGATCAACAAAACAACTGCTATATTTCAATAAAACAACTGCTACATTTTCAACATTTCAACTGCTATGTTTCACGAAACCTCTTAGGCAATTCTTTGCTCCTCCTCCTGCAGGAGCAATGATCCCACTTCTCCCCAGTCTCCTGGGTCCTCCTCACCCTGGTATGATGCCAACACCCAATAGGCGGTCCCTCCCATAAAGCCAATGATGGACCCTCCTCCTCCTTGGATGATGCCAATGGACCTGCTCCTGTAATGAGGCCACTTCTGGGAAGCCACATGCCAATCATGCCTGGGCCCCCAGTGATAAGACTTCCTACCCATCCCACGACGGTGCCCACTTGGCCAGGAATGACTCAACCAGACAGATAAGGAGAGATGGGAACCTCTTTACATCCATTTTATACTACTTTTTCTACTTCACCAGGAGATCATGGTGCTGTGACTTTGGGTGTTTTCTAACAGCATGACAAGGAAGACTTGCTCCCCCTTCCTATCAAAGACAGAATAGTTTTTGCAGGGGAGTTCGTATGAACAACAACAACAAAAAAAGTAGTTTTCATTTGTATTGTGAAATGTGAAAGTAAAATTGTCCACTGTTTTAGTTCAAAAAAAACAACATTTAAATACAGTCAACAGATTGGTAGTTGCAGGGGGTGGGGAGGCTGGAGAGAAGTGGGTGCAAATGGGTAAGGTGGTAAAAAGGTACAAGTTTCTAGTTTTAAGACAAGTTAAGTGCTAGGGTATAATGTACATGCAGCATGGTGACTATAGTTAATAGCGTATTGTACGTTTAAATGTTGCTAAGACAGTAGACCTTAGAAGTTCTCATTACAAGAAAAAAAGTAACTGCATGCTGATGGATGTTAACTAGATTTACTGTGTTAATAATTTCACAATATAGACATATATCAAATCGTTATGTTGTACACCTAAAGCTAATACAGTGTTCTATCAATAATATATCAAAAAAATTAATTTTTAAAAATAAATTGATAGGGGCACCTGGGTGGCTCAGATGGTTAAGCGTCTGCCTTCAGCTCAGGTCATGATCCCAGAGTCCTGGGATCGAGTCCCACATCAGGCTCCCTGCTCCTTGGGAGCCTGCTTCTCCCTCTGCCTCTCTCTCTCTCTCTCTGTCATGAATAAATAAATAAAATCTTAAGAAAAAAAAAATTGATAGAAACAATTGGGAAAACAATTTAGTACTAATTAAAATAGCCAAAGAATGAATGAAATCTTTACATACAATACTCTCATTCATAATAAATTTTTTTCTTTTTTTATAATAATTTTTAATAAAACAACTCATTATGGTAGTAAAGTAGGCAAAAATTGTGAAGTAAAAAACTATATAAAATTACTAACCTATATCATTCTCTCAGAACACATTATATAGTAATTACTGCATTTTCAGACCTATTTAACAATATGGAAATTTTTACACCATTTATTAGCATTAAAAAAATCAGATACCAAGAATAAATCAAGGATCCCTGTACAGTAAACTATAAAACATATACAAATGACCACAGGAAGATTGTGGAGTAGGAAGTACCTACCATCTTGCCACCTAGACAACAGCACACTGGTAGAATCTGTCTGATATAACTATTTTGGAATTCTGGAGTCTACTAAAGGTCGCAACTACTAGTCAAAAAGTTCAACAGTAAATTGCAGTTAATTTCAGTCAATTTGAGCTCCAAAGGTAGTAGCAGTGACCCAGTCACCTACCTCTAGGAACAAAGCAAGCAGCAAAGCCCAAGTTCCTAAAACAGTTTGCACAGCTTACAATTACCAAGGTAAGCAAGAAGGACCTTATTCTCCACAAATATTGGGAATCTGTATTCTGATCACCGATGGCTGTTTCTGCTCATGGATGAGCAGACATAGAGAAAGACAGCCATTGTTGCAACAACCACAACCAATGTCGCAACATTTTTCCCATTCAGCTAAAACGACTTCCGGGAGACTTACAGGGTTAGCATCTATTTTGTTTTACTCTCCCCCCCTTCATTTTTCCCATTTTCTCCTTTTGGGAACCAAATTTTTTTTTTTTTTAGATTTTATTTATTTATTTGAGACAGAGAGAATGAAAGAGAGAGAGCACATGAGAGGGGGGAGGGTCAGAGGCAGAAGCAGGCTCCCTGTCGAGCAGGGAGCCCAATGCGGGACTTGATCCAGGGACTCCAGGATCATGACCTGAGCCGAAGGCAGTCGCTGAACCAACTGAGCCACCCAGGTGCCCCGGGAACCAAATATTTAAGGATTGCAGTATTAGAAAATAATCACATATACAAGGGAATTCAAAAAGTCACAAAAATTACTAGGGAAAGGCATAAGCTCAGGAAAGACCTGGGAAGACCTTATGTTTACATATCAAGCTGATGTGCGGAACAGAGACCATTAAAAACAACAATTAAAAAAAAAAGGAAAGAAAGAAAAAACAACAGCAAACCCTTGGGAAGGGGAAGAATCTGATTTCCAAACTTACTATAAGATTCAAGTGCTGTGTTTTCAACAACAATAACAACAACAAAAAAATCACAAGGCATACAAACAAACAGGAAATCATGGATGATTCAAAGAGAAAAAAAATAAACCAAAAGAACATGCCCCTCGGAAAAAATCCAGAAAGCAGACTCAATAGACAAAGACATTATAACAACTATCTTAAAGATTCTCAAAAAGCTAAAAAAAAAAAAAGTCTTGGACAAAGTCAAGAAAATGATCTATGGGTAAGTGAAAATATCAAGAGATGAAATGTATTAATAAATCAAAAGGAAATTATGGAGCTAGAAAGTATAATAACTAAAATGAAATATTCACATGGGTCACCTGGCTGGGTCAGTTGGGAGAGCATGCAACTCTTGATTTTGGGGTCGTGAGTTCAAGCCCCATGTTGGGTATAGAGATTACTTAAACTTAAAAAAAAAATTTAAATTAAATTAAAAATTCATTACAGGGACTCAAAAACAGATTTGAACAGGCAAAAGAAAGAGTCCATCATCAGTACTGGATTTAGGGAAGGGAAAGGGAAAAGAAATAAAGAAAGATAACTTGAAGATATGATCATAGAAATTATCAAATCTGAGAGACAAAAAAATTTGAGAAAGTCAACAGAGCCTAAGGGACCTGTGGGACACCAACAAGTGGACCAATATATGCAACATTGGTAACTCGAAGGAGAAAAAATAAAGGAGCAGAGAAATTACTGAAATAAATAATCACCAAAAAAATTTCCAAATTTGATGAAAGACATGAATATAAACATCCAAGAAGCCCAAGGGACTACAAGCAGAATAAACTCAATGAGACCTGTACCAAGAAACGTTAATGTCAGAAAACAAAGGCAAAGAAAATCTTGAAGGTACCAAGGAAGAAGGAACTCTTCACATACCAACGATACTCCATGAGATTTCTCACCAGTAACCATAGTGGCCAGAAAGCATGGGGTTGGCATATTCAAAGTACTGAAGGACAAAACTGTCAACCAGAAATCCTGTACCTGGCAAAACTATCCTTCTTTTTCCAGTTCCTTAAGTTATAAAGTTAGGTTGATGATTTTAGATATTTCTTCTTTTTTAATGTAAGCATCTACAGCTATATATTTCTCCTTTAGCGTTGCTTTTGCTGCATCCCATGTTTTCATTTTCATTCATTCCTAAGCATTTTTTAATTTCCTTGTGATTTCTTCTTAGACCCACTGGTTGCTTTAAGTGTGTTAATTTCCACCAATTTTTGAGTTTTCCAGTTTTCCTTCCATTAGTGATTTCTAACTTCATACCATATGGTCAGAGAAGATCAGAGGAAATATTTGAAAATCATATTTCTGATAAGATATTAATATTCAGAATATACAGAGAACTCCTAAAACTCAAAAGTAAAACACAGCATGATTCATCAAAGGGCAAAGGACTTGAATAGACATTTCTCCAAAGAAGATACATGAATGGCCAACAAGCACATGAAAAGATGTTCAGCATCACTAATCATTAGGGAAATCCGTATCCAAACCACAATTAGATATCACATCACACCCATTAGGATGGCTATTATGGAAAAAAAAAAAAAGGAAAATAACAAGTTTTAACAAGGATGTGGAGAAACTGGGACCCTTATGCACTGCTAATGGCAATGCAAAATGGTATGGCTGCTATAGAGAACAGTACAGTGGTTCCTCAAAAAATTACTAATAGAATTAACGTATAATCCAGAAATTCCACTTTTGGGTAGATATGCAAAAGAACTGAAAGTAGAGATAAAGATACTTGCACACCAATGTTTGTAACAGTATTATACACAACAGCCAAAAGGTGAAAGCAACCCAACCACCCAAAGACATTTATACCAGACTACAGACAGGCAAAAAACAAATCAGAACTTCATTTAGGAAAGTAATCTCTAGACAGTTGTTCTGAATCTGATATCTCATATAAATCACAAATTAAAACACCACTTAACTAACCTATTTCTATACCTGGGACCAAAGAAGTCTTTCCAAGGATAAACTAACATATTTTACAAAATAAAATTTTAAGTTTACATACTACAGAAGATACTATAAACAAAGTGAAGTTGACAAATAGGAAACTTGAAAAAATTTTTTGCAACACATATAACAAAGAGTTAATACCTTTAATAAGAGTTCTTACAGTCAATAACAGATGGAACACCCCAATACATACGAAGACTAAGAGAAAATACAAAATCCATCTTCACTAAAAATAAAAAATGACTGAAATGAAAGCAATTTCATGTAAAGTTGTATTTCTTTTTGCCAACAGGTTATCAAAAATTTTTTCAATGAAAACACTTAATTCTGGTTAGAATATAAAAGAATGGCACAGAATTTATAAAAATACACAAACTTACTGTAGCAATGCTATACAAAGAAAAATGAAAAATATCCTAAATGTCCACTCATAAGCAAGCACATATTTGTAAAAGGAGATATATCTCTATGTATTGATTGGCAAACTATCAAGTTACAAGAGAAAAGCAAATTTTCTCATTTACTCTCCAGCATACCTAGGCATTATTATGTTATTTTACAGATGAGGTAAACTGAGGCATAGAGAAAGAAGTTAAACAAATAGACTGAGATAAAATTCAACCCCATACTAAATAAGTTAGTATAGGTATAGCATTTATCACAGTGTAATATCATAATAAAGACTTAATAAATATTAGTTAAGTTTTTAAAGGAGTAATAGAAAGCTTAATAAATTTCTGTATTTTCAAATAATAAGTTGCCATCTAGAAAAAACAAATATGCTACTTCAAAGAGACCATTTTAATTCAAACTCCTTTTCACCCTTGGTGTTTTCTTATGATTCCTGCATTTTTGGTATAAAATACAGTATTTTTTTCCTGCATAAATTCTATTCGAGTTGTCATTATAGTAATAATAACAGTTCTGAACACTAAAGATAGGCTAAGGCTAAAATAAGACTTTTAGCCTTTATAAAACATTTTTCCATAGGTTTTATCAAGGGCATAAATGCTAGATTTTCAGAGAAAACTTCCTCATTTTCAGTCATAACCCCCATTCTCCTACCCACCAATTTTCAGTTGTTAATTGACATTATAACTTTGTAACAAAGAGTTGGCATATTTACCACATTCTTCGCAATAACGACAATAACAATAATGTCAGAATATCACGTCTTCTCACAAGATCTAAATAATTTCTATTTACTCTTCCTGATTTTAAGATAGGCAGGCTGGGAGGAGGCTGGTTACAGCAAGAATCCCATCCTTGAGCCTACCCTGTGTTCATGCTATATTCAGTTTTAATATAGGTATGGCCATACCTGCAATTTATTTCCATGAGGCACTCTGGATTCTCCTCAAAACGAATTCATTTTAAGGGAAGAGAGAATCACACTAATACTAGTATGGCTGTGACAACTGCCTTGGCAATACTGGTAATAGTAACGGGTAGCAGTGATCTCAGGATCAGATACTGGCATCCTCACCATAGAGACTTCAGGAGCATCAACTACAGCACCAGTAATAGTACTTTTGATGGCAGCATCAATAAGAGAAACACAAAAATAATGACTAACATTTATTAATCACTTACTAAGTTTCTGACATTATATTAAGAACTTCACATAGTTATCTCCTTAAATATGCACAATAATCTTATAAGATGTGTGTTACTACCTCTGTTTTAAAGATAAAATAAGTAACTTGCCCAAGGTAAATCAGCACATTTGCAATACTGCTAAGATCTGAATCCAGATGTCTGACTCCAAAGTCTATGCCTATTCTAAATATAACAGTCAAAAAAATTACCACCAAGAGAATGAATTTTCAGAGCCCACATCAAATACCACCTGGAAATTTCATAACCATTTAGAAAGGACTTGAGGAAAGCTAGCATTCTCACTGAACAGATTTTAAGAACACCCAGAAATTTTAGACCTCTTATTATTAAATCTTGGCCCCAAATTGGTATAAAGCCTGTACAGTACAGATTACAATTTGATAGTTCCATAGAATCCTCATGATAATGCTATTTTTCCTAACAGTATGAATGTGCACTGATGTCTTCTGAATTCCATGGTGACAGTACATAAGTGGCTTTTTCTATAGAAAGTATCATCAATTAACATTTTTATTTGTATGATACTTTATATGCACAAAGAATTCTCACATGTGATATTTAATTAAAAGAGAATAAACAATTTTGTGATGTAAAAAGGTCATTTCTCTTCCTACAACTCAGAAAACCAAAACTCAAGATTAAATGACACGAACATTTACCCAAGTGCACAGAATTAAAATATATATTGAGCTAAGCACTGGTTATAAATGCAATTAAGACATGCTGTCTCTCCTTAAGGAGCTGATGGTCTAGTAGAAGAGGCAGAAATAAATACCTATAGTACAAACTGATTAAGCATGTCTAACATTTCTAATTACACATTAATTTACACATTAAATACATGAGTAACTGAATAATGCCACTGAAACTCTAGCAAATTCAGAAAAAGACCTAATAAAGTATAAAGTCAAAACTGTCAACGAGGATTCACTAGGTAGAGATGATGTGAAACATAAAATATTCTCCAAAGGGAGAAAAATTTTGTAAAATATTTAAGTTCATATCAAATAAACAGTTTATAAAACTAAAGTGTGTTAGAAATATAAGAAATTTGTTACAGATCTTTAAAAAGGCAGCTATAATACTCTTTAACATAATTAGGCTTACAAGAGAAATACAAAACAGAAGCTACTTGTGGATGATTGAGAGCAAATTAAAAAAAAAAAAAGAATGGATCAATAATGTTTCACTCAGATCAAAACTATTTATTGTACTGGCTGAAGGCAGAAAATTAAAAAGAAAAGTTCATGGTAAATGAAAGTTAAAAGATTTAGTAGTACTTACTAACTGACTAACTTAGCTTTACCCACAATTTCTTTTTTATTTACAGTCCGTACCCGAGCATCTCCTACAGCTTAAAACAAAAGCAACTTCAGATTTCCATTTCTCTTACTGGCTCAGTAAGCTATAGTTGTTAATAGAATTCACTATCTCAAACCATTTTTGTGAGGAACACATTCAGCCATTCAATCAGAAAATAGCTCCTGAGTACTAGGTGCCAAATACAATTCTAGAATCTAGACATAAAAACAATGAATACAACAAGATGGAGAGATAGATGAATGGATGGATAGACTGACAGATGGCCAGACAGATAAACAGAACAGAGGAGGAAGAGGAACTTAAAAATTTCAGAGGAATAGATTTCAATTATATCAAATAAACTGAAATACTGAAATAGGTAACTCAATTTTCCTTAAAAGTCTACATCTATTTTCCCAAAACACAAGTACAGTGTACTTTTTGAAACTGATTATTATCCACAGACTGCTGGTTCCAACAGCCATCTCAAGCCACCAGGGGACAAAAGTCATACTAGCCATCAGAGCACATTTGCCCTCACTTTTTGCAATAACGCATCTATGGGGGAAGAATAGAGGCTCATTAGAATAAGTATAATATTTATTTTGAGTAAAGTTATCACTAAACATACCTTTCAGTTAAAAAGGAGCTCTTGTGAGGATTTAGATTTTGACAAGATTTTAGGCTGCCATCAGATGATGAAGAAAGCTGCTCTGATTGCAAGTTGTCTGTATCACCCAAACTGGCCTCAGTTACAGAGGAGGTCTTTATGTATTTTCTTCCTAACTCCGTTCCCAGGACATTCGTCAATATAACTCTGGGTATCCTGTCACACAAAATAACAAACACTGTACTGTACTGAGGTTTGCAGTAAAAAGTGTATTCTAGGAAGTTGACTTTTCAAACATTTTCATCTTTGCACAAGTAAACTATTAGAACTATATCAGTCTAGAAATCAGCCCATAAATACGCTGTAGGAACACATTCTTTTTATGTTTCTAGAAGTACTTGTGTCTTACAAATTGGCACAGATTAGCCTGCCACACTGGGGTGCTTAAAATTTTAACCAATTTTTCTCAAAAATTCTTTTTCTTTTCCAGTATTTATTAAAAACACAGATTACTACAAACAAATTCAAGAAATCTTCATTCTTCTCATTCAACAGAAAGTTCTTGATAAATAATTACATACTTGTAACTGGCAAATGAGAAATGCTAAATCCAACAGGAGAGAAATCATTCAGAATGCACCTGTGGTAATGATAGATTCCATAAGTGAAACAGCACACGTACCGGTGGTAATATATATGCTTTATATAACAGCACCAAGGAAAGAGCCAATAAATCAAATGTGTAGAAAATTAAAGTGTATTTTTAAACCTCCAAATTTTTTAAAACTAGTGGGGTTTACATCGAATGTACTATATAAAAGCCTGATATCTTCTTAAACAGAAGAGGATAAATATAATCTTTTCTTGGTTAGCCAATTGTTATTATGAACAACTGACATACTTTGCCACACAGCAATGATGCCCTACGGCAATTATTTGGCCCTGAACTGACCAACCCAAACCAAATTATAATGTTCTTAGTTCTTGTTACTGTATTTTTTAAGTTTTCCTATCTCCTCTTCATCAGATATTCTCCTTGACTGTTATCAATGTCATTTGCAGCACTTTACTGACCATTTGTGAGAGACAACAGAAAACACTTAGAAAGAGCCTGAGTACTTCCATTTAAATGAAACCTGAGCGTCCCTGTACTTTGTTACATTTGCTGTAGTACCTAGAGGTTTTCCCTTATTTTTACTGCATAGAGGCATTATGTTCTTTTCACACTATGTTCCAGACAGAATGGGATTTCAGATCTTAGGAAAACTTTAAAATAATTTCAGTCTGCTCTTTATTTTAAACACGAAGAACTCAAAGCTCAGCAAAGTTAAATGGCTGAAGGTACAACTCTTCTAGCAGAAGAACCTGGGCCTATTATCTTTTGGTTTCTTAATTTTATTCCATTACACATATCCTTAATACTAAGTTGTCAAAGGATCCAGATAACTGAGCTTTTCTATAGATACTGCAGGAAATCTTTGAAAATATGCTTTTCCAGCACAACCTCCACAAAAAAAGTATTGCAATGATTAAGTAGTATATATGATGTAAAAGCAAAGGCTAGTCATAAATACAACTCTCTAAACTCAGAGTTTGAGTGAAGAAAGAAGGGGAAGGAAGTCTGTCATCTAGTACAACCACTGATTGTGAGGGAGGGCAGAGATATTTTTCTACTTTCTCTTAAGATTTAAATCTCTAAGGATCCTAGTTATTACAGTGTGCTCTGTGTATTTGATGCCTGAGAGAAACCTCTTTAAAATCCTTGATTTGAAGTGGGAATGGAGGCAATATAGGACCAGAAAGGAGTCTCAAGATTTCTTTTATCTGACCTCACACTAGAAATTGCTATGAAATAAATCACTAAAAAAAACTTCAACTAGGGGTACCTGGGTGGATCACTCGTTAAGCATCTGCCTTTGGCTCAGGTCATGATCCCAGGGTCCTGGGATCGAGCCCCGCATTGGGCTCCCTGCTCGGCGGGAAGCCTGCTTCTCCCTCTCCCACTCCCCCTGCCTGTGTTCCCTCTCTCGCTGTGTCTCTCTCTGTCAAATAAGTAAATTAAATCTTTTTTTTTTTTTAAGATTTTATTTATTTATTTGAGAGAGAGAGAATGAGAGAGAGCACATGAGAGGGGGGAGGGTCAGAGGGAGAAGCAGACTCCCTGCCGAGCAGGGAGCCGGATGCGGGACTCGATCCAGGGACTCCAGGATCATCACCTGAGCCGAAGGCAGTTGCTTAACCAACTGAGCCACCCAGGCACCCCAGTAAATAAAATCTTAAAAAAAAAAACAAAAAAAAACAAAAAACTTCAACTATAGTTCAATGAAAACTCATCTGTGTTTCTCGATACTTTAGGGAAAGTACAGAAATAGTAGCAGATATAATTTTATTCAGGTTAGAATTATCTCTTTTGTAAATACCTTAATGTAAATAAATTTTACTTACTTTTAAGATATGAGAGAATCTGAAAAATTGATAACTCATTTTAAGAATTGATAATATACTCTTTTTATGGTCCCCTATCATTACTGAATTCTAAAATGTGGTTGGTTTATAATAAAAATAATCTAAAAACTGTAGCATTTCAGTAAAGAGAAAATTTAGGGCACATAAGGAAACACATCAAAGAAATGTCAGCTCTCATTTAGTATCTGTTTAAATGCCTGACTATAATATGTTTATGTATGTTTTAAAATGTTGAGTCCCTAAAAAAAGCTGTCTCTACAAACAGAAGAGATGGATTCCATAAAAGATTACTTCTGTACAAAGTGTTAAAGACAATAATCAACAACAACAAAAAGTACAAATATCAGCAAGCAAATGGTAAATTTTAAAGATCAGAGTTCTCTTCTCAGTAATAAATGATCACCATATTCTTGTATAGTTTATTTTGCCACTAGATTTAAAGAAAGCAAAAAGCAAAGAAGATATGAAAAAAGAATCTTGGAGGATAAATAAAACCTTTTAAGTTAAACAAACAGCTGAAAATCTGTCCTAAAAGAGAAAAATATCAAAATTGACCCAAAATCCATGTGAAAAGATTATATACCAAACTGCAGTAGAACCTGCATCTCTAAAGCACAAGAACCCTGGAGGGCCTTTTAAGCTATCAGAAGGTCAAAGCACTATCTCAGCAGCAGTATACCTTTCAATGAGATAGCATTCTTAGAATGTTAACAAAATGCCCCAAGAAAAAAATTAAAGAATAAGTAGAATATTTAAAGGTCAATAATTTAGATATCATAGAAAATATGTCATAAAGTCCCAATTCCTGCTTTACTTATGAAAAAAGCTAAATTTCAGAAGAGTGAAAAGCACTGTGGTACAGGAATCAAGAACAATGACTCTAGAGTCAGACAAAAATAGGATCAGGTTCTGATTTCAGCACCTAATAATATAACTTAGTCAAGTTATTTACCATAATTTTTCCTCTTAGCATTGATCTTCTCATCTCTAAAATTAGGAGAAAATCTACCTTACAAAGTTAAAATGAAATGAGATATTAGATGTAAAGCAGTTAGTACAAGTCCTGGCACATAGTAAATACATAGTAAAAGGAAACTCGCTTTTATTTTCCTATTATTGAAGTCTTCCTCAAAGTTATAAATTATCCTTTCAAATGGTCCTTAACTGTCCTAATTTATCATACTCTGCAATCTTGATGAAAACATCTTATTAGAAAAGTACATAACTCAAGGCGCCTGGGTGGCTCAGTCGTTAGGCGTCTGCCTTCGGCTCAGGTCATGATCCTGGGGGTCCTGGAATTGAGCCCCACATCAGGCTCCCTGCTCTGCGGGGAAGCCTGCTTCTCCCTCTCCCACTCCCCCTCCTTGTGTTCCCTCTCTCGCTGTGTCTCTCTCTGTCAAATAAATAAATAAAATCTTAAAAAAAAAAAAAGTACATAACTAAATAGTTAGCAATGCCTATAGTACACCACGGCCATATCCCAAACATCTTTCATCAACTATTTGCAACTCATGTAATTTGGGTACCTTGAAGAAACAGAGTTCTGTGTGAGAGCCTTAGAGAATACAAATCTTTATACTGATGACTAAGTTCATAATACCTAAGCTATCTTTTGGTATACAACTATTTAAGTTAGCATTGCCATGGAAATTTCATGGCTAGTCAGAATTTCAAAAGATTCTGAATTTTCACAAGAAATATATAAAGGTGTATATTTCATCTTTCACACTAACTCAATATGGAAGAAAGGACCAAAAAACTGTCATTTCACAGACTATCCAATTTTTTTTTCCTGAGTATGTAAGTAATAACAGTAAGTAAAATAAAATGGCATTTATTTAAGTTTATTTACTAATATTATGAAATCACATTTCAAAATATAATATGCTAAACCAAAGCAGAAACAAATTTTGCAATGCAGTGAGATGAAGCAGAAAGTATACTGGCCTGAGAATTAATGCCATTTATTGATTATTTCTCTGCATGGTTATTTTCTCTGATTCTTAATTTTTTCAATTATAAATTGTGGAGTCCTTACCAGCATAAGTAGCAAGGTAAATGTAAGATTCAAATAATTTAATAAATGAGAAAAATTGGTAGGAGCTATTAATATAAACTTCATGTTAAAAGCAAATTGTTAAAGAGATGCAGCGCTTGTTGAAAGACAACATAATTGTATCTGGTAATAAAGTTACAGCAAGCAAAAAATTACAGTACTAATTTAGTTTTCATTTAGATGAATGCCTTTCTAAAACTGTATTATGTGACATTTTACAGGGTTCTCATAAATCCATTCTTATCTCAATGATATAATTCAAAACGTACTTTCTAAATCAGTTTAAGCTATGTAGAGAAAACAATTTTAATTGCTCAATAATTCTTAAAAGTGATTCATAGATTTTCTAAATTTGCTCTTTTCTTTTACTAAGCTAAATTTTAAGTGAATAAATTGTCACTCAACTAAAATTACACTACACTGGCTTAAAGAAATCTTAAGGTGCCAGAAATACTATAGTATCCAAAAAGTCTTACCATCACAATAACTAAATTATGTAATTTTTTAAAACTTCAAACGTGTAAATTTAAGAGAAAAATGAATAAATATAATTAGGGATATTCCAAGAACTGGGACCTAACTCTTCTTAATGAAAGATGGGTACACTGTCTCCATATTTCTCTAATAATTTCCTGGTGCCAACTGATGAAAAGAGGAGAAAGAAAGTTTATCTTCTCAAAAGCCTTGTATATGTGTCCCAGTAGGTTCTTTCTTGCCTAATGACAAAGGTTTATAAATGTCTGAAAGTTATCTCTCAGGAAAATAGATGTGAATCACACATGGATATAAAATATACACTAAAATACTGTTTACTTATTTAAACAGAAATTTGTACATTCCACATACTGGTACTTTGATATTTCTAAAACTCTTGACCCTTTTCTTCATTATTTAAGAAGATGGATTTGGATTATGTTTTCTGTTTTTCTTCTCAATGTTACCAAGAAATTAAAAGGCTAAATTGTCCTGACATAAAAGGACCATCTAAAATGGTTTAGATCCGGGCGCCTGGGTGGCTCAGTCGTTAAGCGTCTGCCTTCGGCTCAGGTCATGATCCCAGGGTCCTGGGATCGAGTCCCACATCGGGCTCCCTGCTCGGCAGGAAGCCTGCTTCTCGCTCTCCCACTCCCCCTGCTTGTGTTCCTGCTCTCACTATCTCTCTCTCTGTCAAATAAATAAAATCTTTATAAAAAATAAAATAAAATAAAATGGTTTAGATCCTAAAATGCAAATAAAATTTCTAAAAAAAAAAATGTCATTTTGGTGACTGAATGAGTAATTTTGGTTTACTTAATAGTTTAATTTAAGATGAAATTAAAAGCCAAAAATAAATTTTCCTCCCTTTCATCTCTCTGAAATGAGGTCCTACCTAAGTAAAAATGAAAATAAGACAAAAAGCATCATGTTAACATTAAGCAAAGACTGAAGAAAGAATAAGTCTCCTATTCCACATAGCAAGTCCTATACAGAAAACATTACCCAAACCTATACCTTTAAACTGTTCTCCAATGTTCTTATTTGAAGCTTGTAATATCTCTTTTTCTGGTTGTCACCAAAATTACAGAACAAATAACTGGTTCTAAAGGATGAAAATACATTTCAGTCAAAGAGACAGGAGATGTAATTCTGCTGAGAAGCAACCTCTTCCTTGAATTCAGCAAAAATTGATTGGGTATTCAGTTATGCACCCAGCAATGTGCCCAGGTATTAGTATCAGAGTAAAAATAATAAAATGTAGTTGCTGCCCTTGTGAAGCTTACTATCAGGGAGGCAGAGAAACTAAATAGTTTGATAAGTACTATGATATATGACCAGGCTGCTTAACAAGAGAAAAAACAGGATTAAACACAAATTAGGGTGTGGAATCAAGGAAACTATCCCAAAAAGATGGCATATGAATTCAATGTTGAAGACTAAAAGATGTCGGTAAAAGGGAAAAGGAGTATTGTTTCCAAAATAAGAGAACAAACAGCATGAGCTCAAAGGTATAAAACAGGACATTCACTGAGCTACCTCTAGTTCCCTAGAGACTAAAGCTCAGTTATGAATGTGGAAGAGACAGACACAAAGCTAGAGATAGACAAAGGTGAGATCATTAAGGGCCTTGTATGCTAAGCTAAGGAGTTTGAGCTTTATCCTGGAGGTTATATGGAGCCACAGAAAGATAGATGTTAAACTAGAGAGCAAAAAGTAACATCTGCCTTTCAGAATGAATAACTTAGCAACAATATAGAGAAATATTCAAGAAAAAAAAAAAAAAAAACACCAAACACAGGAAGCCCAATACTATCATAGTAATAAAGGCGCAAAGTTATCGTGGCTTGACTGGGGCAGTGGCAATAAAAATGGAGAAGAGATCATTTCAAGACAGATTTAGGAGGCAAAAATAACTACACATGAAAAATGACTGGATATAAAGGATATGAGAGAAAGAGGAGTCATATACTCAGACAGAGAGGGGATACAGAAATAGGAGTAAGTCTAAGAACAAAGACAATGCATTCACTTTGGAACAAGTTCAATTTAGGACCCCTGGAGCTGGGAGAAAAGGTCTGGACTAGCTGGTAGTTCACCCCAGGAAGTGAAAGGAAAACACACAAACACACACACACATACACACACACACAAACACACACACACAGTAGAAACCAAATTAGAATCTTATTGGGACTTTGAACTTCATACTACATTTCAGTTTCATGAACATATAATCCAGCCCCTACCTGACTGACTCTAAGATTTAGGGTGCCTTAGACAGTTAAATTTATATCAGTTATGATCTAATAAGGAAATTCATTTTCTTAGCTTTTTGTTTTGGCCTTTTTTTAAAGAAGTGTCTTCCTTTAAAATTAATATACAGCTATCTACTTCTATTTTTTAAATAACTGTGTGGAAAGTTAGCAGTTTTTATCTGGACTTGGCTTAAAGCACTTATATACTACCATTTAGATTACACACCATATAACCAAAGCACTACCTAGCTAATGACAAGTTATTCTAATTGAAAGCAAAGTACTTTCCTCAAAACATATTCATTTAAGGGTTAAAACTGTAAATGACACATTAAAAATATTATGTTACAGATCACAAATTCCCAGAGCTAATTCCAAACTCCATACACAATTCCTTTAAAAAATATAAAATAAAACTGGTCTTATTTTCTAAATTAAACTGTATATTTATTACTAAAAATCTGGGGTAATATTTCAATATCAGCTCCTTTTTTTAAAAATGCATGTAAAATACAAGAAAGCTCACAAAGTCAAAAGTGGCAAGGACTTAAATAATATTTAATAGGTATGCTAAAGATGCAGAAAATAAAAATGAACTATTAATTCTGTAAACTCTGTCAAGACATAAATAGATAAGTATATATACTTTTCTTTATTTTCTCCATTCTAGCATACCTTTCATATGTTATTTAAACTGGGTCCTTACCTATCTATCTATATATGTATCTTCATTTTATATCATAAATGAATCTCTAAAAATATGTATATGTGAATCACATTATAAAGTAAGTTAAATGTACTAAGATACTTGGCTTTAAAAATAATTTTATGTCAACTTAATGAAGTGCAAAACTATCATTAACTTTGTAAATTGAGATTGTCAGCTTTAAGATTAGAGTGGGGCATACCTGTATATGCAGATTTTCTTAAAAATCATTTCCAACAATCTTAACAATTTTAAGATTATTGGACTTCTACTATTTCAATGTGGTAGGTTGAACAAAATCAATACTGAACAACATACCTTTTAGATAAATTAAGGCTTTGGTGAAGAGGTTCTAATTTTTGACATGTCTCTAGGCTGTCAACAGATGTCGAAGGCAATGAGTCTGATTGCACCTTGTTGGCATCACATAAATTAGCATCGTTTCTAGGTAGGGTCTTTCTGAATTTTCGTCCTAAATCCGTCCATAGGACATTCGTCAACACAACTTTGAGTTGCCTGTTACACACATAAATAATTAAAACATAAAGTACTAAACATTGTATAATACATGAAGTAATCACAAACTATACCAAAAGAAAACCTCCAGAAATTCTCGATTTCAGTTCTTCAATCAATTAACTAGAGTAATAAGTAAAATATTTGCTTAACCATTCTCAAATATATATTAAAAAGTAAAGTCTATTTTACTTAAACTGGAATTTTCTTCAGAATTCTGTCTGGTATACTACAACCGTGGCCACACACATGTATAGCTGCTGGGATTCATGATAACGCATCTGTGCCTATTTATACTTTCAGTGAAACAACAATACACATCTGCATAACTCACCACGGGAGGCAACCACTTTCTGCACTCTAATTGTGTTTTTAGTATTTGTTGATTAGGAAAGCATTATTAAAAGTAAAGGTGAGGGGCGCCTAGGTGGCTCAGTCGGTTAAGCGTCTGACTCTTGATTTTGCCTCAGGTCATGATCTCAGGGTCATGAAATCAAGCCCCGCATGGGGATCCGCACTCAGTGCAAGTCTGCTTGAGATTCTCTAGCTCTCCTTCTGTCCCTCACCCTGCTCACACGTGCTCACGCTCTCTAAAAATAAAATCTTTAAAACTAAAGGTGAAACATTATATCATCTACAGTCTCAATTAAGTCTACACAGTCTTATGTCTTCATAGTCTTAAGATATAGACTTAATTTTACCTTATTTCTACAAATAGGTCAATTTAAAACATTTACTTTTACTGTACCTATACCCTTTTCAAAACCAAAACTGATAAATGCAAGCAGCTCCAGCTTTTTGCCTCACTACATTTTGGCCATTATTCATTCAATATATCTTTTGCTGATAATACTTGAAGAACTGTGTTCAGTTCTGGAACCAGAGAATAATAGTTCTTGCAGTAGTGTGCACAGGCTACCAAATGGACTCAAAACAATGTCAAATGAGAAATGTCTGAATTGGACATGTTTAATCAGAAGAGTGTCTATTCTATTGCCTGGGCCCATTTTAGCATTGTTTCTTTAACAAATATAAGAATATTAAAAAACAGGAGTGCCTGGCTGGCTCAGCTGGTGGAATATGTGACTCTTAATCTCAGGGTTATGAGTTTGAGTCCCATTGGGTGTAAAGATTACTTAAAAATCGTAAAAAAAAAAAGAAAGAAAGAAAGAATATTAAGAAACAAAGCAAAGTGCTCATATATTTTAAAGATAAAACAGATCTTGGGGTGCCCGGCTGGCTCAGTTGGTAAAGCATGCAACTCCCGATTTTGGGGTCATGAGTTCAAGCCCCCCGTTGGGCCTAGAGCTTACTTAGAAAATAAATGAAAGATAAACTAAGTCTCAAAGACATCACTTGTTTGCAGCTGCCACTTTGGGCTATCTTCAGACCATCTGGAAGGAGGCAGTATAAGTCTTCAGGAAACCTCCATAGAATGCACTGAAACTCCAAATACTTTGAGTTAAAAAAATTGTTTTTTAATCTATAGATTTTAGAATTATCATTAAATAATAAAGAGATAAGTGATATGTCTATGAATAAATAATTCATTCTTCATTCAACAAATACTTACCAAATACTTTCTAGCAAAACAACTGTACTAGCAGAATCTAGAGATTCAGTAACAAACAAGATGGTTGCAGGGCCTGCCTTCATGGAGCTTACATTCCAGAGAAGAACCACTCAATTAATTACTTAATTACAATTGTGATGAGTGATATGAAGTTAAAGTACAGAGAATGCACTTCTTCTAAACTAGGTCAAGGAAGATTTTACCTAAAATACGACCTTTGAGCTGAAGCTAGACACTATCCAAAAGAAACAGGTGGAAAATAAAGAGCAGTCCAAAAAGGGGAACAAAATACAAATGATCTGATATGAGTAAAGCTTGTTGAAGAAAATCAAAGGACTTACCTGGCTCAACTGCTTAGACTGAAGAGGAAATTTGTACAAGATAAGGATGGACAGTTAGGCAGGACCGATGAACTATATTAATGATTTGAGATTTTATGTCAAGAATAATAGAAATTCACTAGTTTTAACAAAAGAATGATGAGCTCACAGCTGCATTATTAAAAGATCACTTTGATGTCTTATGAAGAATGAAATGGAAGCACTAAGGTTAAGCATTATAAAAATGAATTTAGAGAGGTAACAATGACTTTATCAGGGGCAGTTTAGTGGAATGGTGGGAGCAGAAACAGAATACAGTGGGATGAGTAAATGGAAAAGGAGGAAAGGGATATAGCAAATGTAGGCAGCTGACATATGACTGAAAGGGGGATACAGAACAAGAGCTCAAGACAAACGTGAGATGCAGGAAAAGTTTTCTTAGTAATTGGTTCATTAGTTAGTTAAGACAGAAGACATCTCTGTAAGTTTAAGTGCCTAAGGAAGAGGTCAACAGAATAGGAGAGGCTGAAGATAAAAAGACAGAATAATTAACACAGTAAATTTCTTAAGAAATGGTAAGAGCTAATATTTTTTAACATACACTATATACCAGTTACTATGCTAACCATTTTCCAATGATTTACTTCATTTAAACCTCACAACTACTCTATGAGGTACAATGGTAATTCTTCTGCAATTAAGACCAAGATAGAACGATTAATAACTAAGCCCAAAGTAAAATGGGTGAGTAGTAAAAGTAGGATCCAAAACCATACACTCTCAACTCTACTGCCAGCACTTTTAACTTCTCCACTATGCTAATTTATGATGGAAGAAGAGCATCCCCATTCCTTCCTCCAGGAAGTAAAAGGAACAAAGATCACCTTTTCAAAGTGATAGGAAAGGTAAAGGAACAAAGGCTTGAGAAGAGAAAGATTTCAAATCATCACTGTGGAGAGGGAGAACACAAGCAGATTAGAGAAACACAGTAGGACTATCTTGCAGTTTAGGCATCCAGTAAGATTAATAACCATGAATTTATAATGCTACAAATATACTCTGTTTTGTGATTTTTTTTCCACCACTGCACAGCCACCTTTGTGTCAGCCCAATGCAAAAAAAAGATAATTAGGTTCACAGGTGATTATTAACTACAAAAGAGAAAGGCAACTTTATAAGAAATCTGACAGCTACCACCTTAACCAATGATCAAATGTAGAATCATCAACAGGGGGACAAGCAAACCTTATGTATCCTCTGATATGATGCAATAAGCAAATGACCTCAGCTATGAAGTATTTTTGCCAAAAATTTAAGGTGAATCTATCTAATCCATGAGGACGAGCCCAGATAAATCATAAAAGTCTAGAATATAGGACATTAGACAAGACAACTGGCCTAAACTCTTCAAAAAAGTCAGTGTCATGATTTCTAATAAACAAGACAGACAGGGTTATTCTAAGATTAAGAGCCTAATGAGAGGGGTGCCTGGGTGGCTCAGTCGGTTAAGCGGCTGCCTTCGGTTCAGGTCATGATCCTGGAGTCCTGGGATCGAGTCCCGCATCGGGCTCCCTGCTCGGCGGGGAGCCTGCTTCTCCCTCTCCCTCTGCCTGCCGCTCTGCCTACTTGTGCTCTCTCTCTATCTCTCTGTCAAATAAATAAATAAAAATCTTTAAAAAAAAAAAAAGAGCCTAATGAGACTTAATAACCAAAATATATGATGCATACACTTCAATTTGATCCTATATTTTAAAAAGTAACAAAATAGGGGTGCCTGGGTGGTTCCGTCGGTTAAGCATCCGACTCTTGATTTCAGCTCAGGTCATGATCTCAGGGCTGTGAGACTGAGCCCTGCATTGGGATCCACATTGAGAATGGAGCCTGCTTAAGATTCTCTTTCCCTCTCCCTCTACCCTTCCTCCCACCCCTCTATCTTCTCTCCCTCTCTAAAAAAAATAGTAATAATTTTTTTTAAAAGTAATAAAAAATATTTTGGGGACATTTAGGAAATTCTGATTAATTCTAGACTCTATATTAGATAACAAAATAAAATTATTATTAAATTTCTTCATAATATACTGTGGTAATATTTAAGAAAATGTCCTTGTTCAAATAAATAAATAAAATCTTAAAAAAAAAAGGGCACCTGGGTGGCTCAGTTGGTTAAGAAAATGTCCTTCTTCTTAGGAAATGCAGGTTGAAATTCTACTTTCAAATGTTTCTAGGAAAAATGTATATTATATTTTTATCTCCACATGTGTATATGTGATATGCACTTTCATGCATGTATGAAGAGACTAAAAGAAGGCAAGTGTGGATTAAAGTTAACAACTGGGGGGCGCCTGGGTGGCTCAGACGGTTAAGTGTCTGCCTCTGGCTCGGGTCATGATCCCGGGGTCCTGGGATCGAGCCCCACATAGGGCTCCCTGCCGAGCAGGGAGCCTTCTTCTCCCTCTCCCTCTGCCTGCCGCTCCCCCTGCTTGTACTCTCTCCCTGTCTAATAAAAAAATTAAAAATCTTTAAAAAAAAAAGTTAACAACTGGGGAATCTAGATGAGGGATGCATAGGAGTGTTTATTATACTCTTGACAAAATAATCCCATGTCTGGAATCCTATGTCAAGAAAAGTATGAAATACAAGGGAAAAATTTATGCACAGAGATATTCATCATGGTATAATTTATAAAAGCAGCAAGTGAAAAGCAACCTTCAATGCCAAGAAACAGCAGAATGGTTAATTAAACCAAGGTAAAGCCACTTTAGCAAATGTTACTTATTAGTCTCTTAAAATCTTCTACTTTAAATTTTAAGATAGCTAGCTATCTCTGTGTTATTTTCTTTTTTCTACTTGTCTTCATTTGTTTTTTTTTTTTTTTAAGATTTATTTACTTAGGGGCGCCTGGGTGGCTCAGTCGGTGAAGCATCTGCCTTCGGCTCAGGTCATGATCCCAGTGTCCTGGGATCGAGTCCCGCGCATCAGGCTCCCTGCTCAGAGGGAAGCCTGCTTCTCCCTCTGCCACTCCCTTGCTTGTGCTTCCTCTCTTGCTGTGTCTCTCTCTGTCAAATAAAAAATATTTATTTGAGAGAAAGAGAGAGAGCGGGAAGGACAGAGGGAAAGGAAGAAAGAATCTCAAGCAGACTCCTGCTGAGCCCAGAGCCCAATGTGGAGCTTGATCTCACCACCCTGAGATCAGGACCCAAGTGAAAACCAAGAGTAGGAAGCACAACAGGTTGTGCCACCCAGGCACCCCTTTATTTCTATTTTCTATACAAAGCAAGCACTATTCATATGAAAAGAAATGTCAACTAATTAACTTTCTTAAAGAATGGTCAATAGTTCAGGTTTACCTAGCGAAAAACTATCGCTTCACTACTGAATATGTATTTTTTACATTTAGGAAGTTAGACTATTCATTTAAAAGATTTTGCAACAGGATGGAGGGATGGAGTAACTAGGTAATGGACATTAAGGAGGGCATGTGATATAATGAGCACTGGATCTTATATAAGACTAATGAATCACAGACCCGCACCTCTGAAACCAATTATACATTACATGTTAATTAAAAAAAAATAAATAAAAATAAAAAGATTTTGCAAGAGGGGCGTCTGGGTGGCTCAGTCCATTAAGCGGCCGACTCTTGATTCTGGCTCAGGTCATGATCTCAGGGTGGTGAGACTGAGCCCCGCATCTGGCTCTGCACTGGGAGTAAAGCCTGCTTAAGATTCTCTCTCCCTCTCCTTCTGCCCCTCCCTCCCCGCTTGTGCATGCTCTCCCTCTCTAAAAAAAAAAAAGTAAATAAATAAATAAAAGCTTTTACAAGGGTACAGCTTAAAATTCTAAGTGATAAAATAAAAATATTTATAAAATCTTAAGGATATATATGGCACACTTCTGGTCTAACAGGAAAACTAGTGAAAATTAGTAATTTGCTGAATTATTTGGAAAATTATCTCAATGGTAATTTTAACAATTTTAAATATGAAAATATCCAATGTTGGAAAAAGCCATTTTTCTATTCACCCAGACCAATTAAGAATTTATGTTGGAGAGGTACCAGGGTGGTTCAGTAGGTTGAGTGACCGACTCTTGGTTTCGGCTCAGGTCAGGATCTCATGGGTCGAGAAATCGAGCCCCTGTGATTCTGAACTCCTTGCTCAATGGGAGTCTGCTTGAGATTTTCTCTTCCCAATCCCTCTGCCCCTCCCTCCACTCACTCTAAAATAGATAAATAAATCTCTCTCTCAAATAAATAAATAAATCTTTTTTTAAAAAAAGAATTTATGTTGGAAAATAATAAACCATTGCTCATTTTACTGATTGTTCTAATAATGTGACTCTAAATGAAAAAGACAATTGAGATTCTCTGGGGAAAATATTTATTTCATGTTTATATATTTGGCTTTATTGTATAATTGTAATTTGGCTGACTAGTAACACCCTAAAGCACAAGTCAGAACACTTTTTTAAAAATTAAACATTTTTACCTTAATATTTTCTTTTTTCCCCAAAATATTAAGATAAAAAATGTTTAATTTCTACATTTAAATACCATAAGACTTCTATGGATACTGGAATAGAAATTAAGGGTGAAGGACAACATTCAAATCATACAAAATAAAACCTAAACTTTATATTTTGGAAACCACACTTAAGTAGAAATACTATACAAAAAAAAAGGTAAGAAATTCAGGAGACAGGTTGATTTTATTTTTTTAAGATTTTATTTACTTATTTGTCACAGAGAGAGAGAGAGAGAGCACAAGCAGGGGAAGCGGCAGGCAGAGGGAGAAGCAGGCTCCCCGCTGAGTAAGGAGCCTGATGTGGGACTCGATCCCAGGACCCTGGGATCATGACCTGAGCTGAAGGCAGATGTTTAACTGATTGAGCCACCCAGGCATCCCAACAGGTTGATTTTAAAGGAGAGAAAAGGAGTTGTAACTGCAAAGGCACAAGAAAACTTCTGTGGTAGTTTTCTATTCTGTAGTGGTAGTTACCAAAGTATATTTGCCTTATATAAAATTTTAAATTATAATAAATAATTTATTGTTTTCCTTTTATTTATCTTTTTGGTAGGTGCATTATATTTTGCAGTATAAATAAAGAATAGAGAACAGCTAAACAGAGAACTCTACCTAACCCAACATTCTATATACCATTCCTGCTAAAGTACTTGCCTAGGCTTTTTAAAAGTATCTAATTATCTACTTTAGGAAATATCCCTCTCTAAGCTCTCAACCATTATACTACTATTAATTTACAGTTGACCTTTGAACAACATGGGTTTGAATTGTGCAGGTCTACTTATATAAAGACTTTTTTGGATGAATACACAGTACAGTACTCTAATTGTATTTTTCCTTTCCTTATGATTTAACAACATTGTCTTTTCTCAAGCTTACTTTAAGAATACAGTATATAATACATAGATCATACAAAATATATGTTAACTGTTCATGTTTTTGGTCAACAACTGGCTAATAGTAGTTCAGTTTTTGGAGTTGGAAGTTAAATGCAGGTTTTCTACTGAGCAAAGGGGTTGGCACCACTAAACCCCACGTTGTTCAAGGACCCAATCTAATTTCATTTACAAGGGAAATAATTACTGATCTATGCACTCAGAGTCTAAAAAATATTACTCCTAGAAATAAAAAAAACCACTATATTTTTTCTAGAGTACTATTTTATACATTTGAAAACTTCTAGTTATAGGAAAATTCAGCATAACTACAGCAGAAAAAATCAATTATTTTTGCCTATGAACAAAACACATATTCTAGGTTTTCTTAAAAAGTACAAATTTTAGGGGGGCGCCTGGGTGCCTCAGTCACTTAAGCATCTGACACCAGCTCAGGTCATGATCTCAGGGTCCTGGGATCAAGTCCCTGAGCCTCTCTCTCTCTCTCTCTGCCCCTCCCGTCCACTCCTGCTCTCTCTCTCTAATAAATAAATAAAATCTTTTTTAAAAAATTTCAAAATTTTTAATTATGATTTTTAACAAAAGCAGTTTACTCAATGAATATATAAATATGAATTAACTATATAACTTGGCTAAAAAAAAATGAGAAATCAGAAAAAACAATCATTTCTCAAAACTTGGAGTCCTATTTTTTGGTTCTGGAAACTAGCCAGAATAAAAGCAGTGTTTTAATTTCTTTTTTCATAATTTGAGAGCATTTCTTGTCCTTCAAAACCAATGGGTGTAGGATATCAGAATATGCCACCCCAAAATGTGTCACTTTGGCACAAGGGCTGTTTTGAACTGAAGACAACTGAGAAACAGCAAATGCCAAAAAAAAAATCTTTGTCCACGTACCACTTGCCTAAATGCTATTCATCACTAGAAATTCTTAGGAGCTCAGAGATGGAATCTACATAACAAGCCTAAACTTTATTTTCCATTAGTTTCCTCCATATATTTACTTTCCCATAGTTTGCCATTGTTGGAAGTCTCAAAACTTTTTCCTTTGTCTTGTCACTTCTCTAGAAATCTATTATTCACTGTTAGACACTACATAAGCCCAAGTTGTATCTACCCCTTTGCGTTACTCATCACAGAATATCTACCTCATAGATGCACATTGCATGTGTTAGTAAACTCTGTTTTTGTCTAATAAATCTGTATTTTGTCAGTCTAACTTGCAGGGCCTCAGCCAGAGAACTGAGAAGGGTAGAGGAAAAAGGTTTTTCTCTACATGGACAAAATATTTGAACACTTCACAAGAAAAAGACGTATGAGGAAGGTATGTGCTATGGTGAGCGCTGTGAATTGTGTAAGACTGATGAATTACAGAGCTGTACCCCTGAAACAAATAATACATTATATGTTAACAAAAAAAATAAAAAGAAGAGAAAAGAAAAAGACATATTAATGGCCAACATGCATATGAAAAGATGCTCAATATTATTTATCTTATCTTTCTGATCTTAGAAAACTGGGGAAGAGAGCAAAAAATTTCTATAGACAGTTGGAGAAGATACAAAAGGCCAATAAGAAAATATGCTCAATATTGTTATTCACCAAGCAAAAGTGATTAAAACCACAATAAGATACCACTGCACACCTATAACAAGGGAGAGGCTGAATTTTCCTATAATTCCCACTGGTGGGAATATAAAATGGACGATCACTTTCGGAAAACAGTTGGCAGTTTCTTACAAAATTAAAAATGCACTTTCAATGACTCAGCAATCCAGCTCCTAGGTATTTACCCCAAAGAAATGAAAACATACCCACACAGGCATTTGTAAATGAATATTCACAGCAGCTTTATTCATAGTAGGAAAAAATTGGAAACAATCCAAATGTCCACCAAGAGCTGAATGGATCTGAAAGGGCTAAAAACATGTCACCCCCAAAATATGCCACATTGGCATATAATTTTGAACTGAAGCCACTTGAGAAATAGCAAGTGCAGGAAAGGCTCTTTGACCTCCCCTTTCTACCTGAAGGCAGGTCCTAAAATTTCCCATGAGAAAGGTGCTTTTTCTATACCAGGAAGACATTTTTATCACTGCAGACTGAGAGTAGACACCAAAATGGATCTGTACAAACAAACCTACTAAAATAACCCTTATCTTCCATTAGTTTCCCCCATATACTTCTCGTCGCTTTCCCACAATTTGTGCGCCTAGAAACACAAACCCTTTTCTTTTGTCTTGTCACTTCACAAATTTATTGTTCTTTGTTAAAAAGATATATAGGATGTCAGTCCTAACCATGTCTTTAGGTCTTCATATTTCCTAAGAGCTTCCATGTGCACTTTTAAAAACTCAAATAATATTTGTGTGTTCTTTTCCTGTTGATATGTCTTACCAGCTTAATTCAAAAGCCCAGCCAAAGAACCTAAGAGGGTAATATAGACAAATCTCCAAAACATGCTCAGTGAAAAAAAACAGACATTGGGGTGCCTGGCTGGCTCAGTCAGTAGAGCATGCACTTTGATCTAAAGATTGTAAATTCAAGCCCCATGTTGGGTGTAGAGATTACTTAAAAATAAAATATTAAAAAAAAAAAACCTGATACAAACGAATATACATACTTTGTTTTCATATATTCCCAACTCTAGAAAGACAAACCTAATCTATAGTGACAGCAGATCAGTAACTAGGATTGGAGGTGGGTGGGCTTGGGGAGTAAGTGGGAAAGGGCATATGGAAAGTCTCTGGGGAAGTAGGTATGTTCACAGATTGTGGTGGTAGTGCTAACATGGGTATAAAAAGGATGTTAAAATTCATCAAAACCGGGGTGCTCAGGTGGTGCAGTCGGTTAAGCATGACTCTTGGTTTCTGCTCAGGTCATGATCTTAGGGTTGTGAGATAGAGCCCCAAGTGGGGCTCCATGCTCAGCGCAGTCTGCTTGGGATTCTCTCTTCCTCTTCCCCTGCCCCTCCAACACCGCCCCCCCCACCACATGCATTCTCTCTAAATAAATAAATAAATCTTTTTTTTTTGAAATTTCATCAAAATATACACATAAGATGTGTGTACTTTATTAGATAGAAAATATACATCAATAAAGGTGATCAAAAGTCATTAAGAGGGGCGCCTGGATGGTTCAGTCAGTTAAACGTCTGCCTTCAGCTGGGGTCGTGATTCTCAGGGTCCTGGGATCAAGCCCTGAATCGGACTCCCTGCTCGGCAGGTGTGTGTGGGGGGTCTGCTTCTCCCTCTGAGCCTTCTGCCTCTGCCTCCTCTCCCCTGCTCATGCTCTGCCTCTGTCTCTCTCTCTCTCAAATAAATAAATAAAATCGTAAAAGAAAAAATAAGTCATTAAGAATATGCAAATTTATATTGCTTTAGAAAATGAGTCTACCTATTTCGTTTTCCTCATCAAAACCCAAATTAAATGAACTAAATAAGTAACATTTTTATTAATTTATACATGTATACTTTGCTAAAACTTGGATTGAAAAATTCATTAGAATAAGTTCAAGGGCTCTAAAAGATCATCATCACTACAGTATGCCTTGGATGCCACCTTTCCAGTACGTGAATTTGTTACCTGGCAATTGGCCAAGTGCCTTAGCAAGCATCTTTTGAATAAGAAAGGTACTTAAGCTGATTCTTTGAAATTAAAACACCAGTCCAAATGGCCAACAGACACATGAAAAAGTGCTCAACATCGCTTGGCATCAGGGAAATCCAAATCAAAACCACAGTGAGATACCACCTCACACCAGTCAGAATGGCTAAAATTAACAAGTCAGGAAATGACAGATGTTGGCGGGGATGCGGAATAAGGGGAACCCTCCTACACTGTTGGTGGGAATGCAAGCTGGTGCAGCCACTCTGGAAAACAGTATGGAGGTTCCTCAAAAAGTTGAAAATAGAGCTACCATACGATCCAGCAACTGCACTACTGGGTATTTACCCCAAAGATACAAATGTAGGGATCCGAAGGGGTACGTGCACCCCAATGTTTATAGCAGCAATGTCCACAATAGCCAAACTATGGAAAGAGCAAAGATGTCCATCGACAGATGAATGGATAAAGAAGATGTGGTATATATATACAATGGAATATTATACAGCCATCAATAGGAATGAGATCTTGCCATTTGCAACGACGTGGATGGAACTGGAGGGTATTATGCTGAGCGAAATAAGTCAAACAGAGAAAGACATGTATCATATGACCTCACTGATATGAGGAATTCTTAATCTCAGGAAACCAACTGAGGGTTGCTGGAGTGGGGGGTGGGGTGGGAGGGATGGGGTGATTGGGTGATAGACACTGGGGAGGGTATGTGCTCTGGTAAGCACTGTGAATTGTGCAAGACTGTTGAATCTCAGATCTGTACCTCTGAAACAAATAATGCAATATATGTTAAGAAAAAAAAAAGAAGATAGCAGGAGGGGAAGAATGAAGGGGGTGAAATCGGAGGGGGAGACGAACCATGAGAGACGATGGACTCTGAAAAAGAAACTGAGGGTTCTAGAGGGGAGGGGTGTGGGAGGATGGGTTAGCCTGGTGATGGGTATTAAAGAGGGCACATTCTGCATGGAGCACTGGGTGTTATGCACAAACGATGAATCCTGGAACACTACATCTAAAACTAATGATGTAATGTATGGTGATTAACATAACAATAAAAATATTTTAAAAAAAAACCACCAGTACTTAACACACATATAGGACTACACTGATTTGGACTTTGAGGAAACCACAGTTGACAGAATAATTTTAATCTATAATCCAGATAGTTAACACAATGAATTGTATGCCTCTGCCACATTTCCCTTTCTTACTTTTAGTCCATTCCAGGTCCTTTAACAAGAAAACCATTGACTGGGTGGCTTAACAACAAACAAGTATTTCTCACAGTTCTGGAGGCTGGGGAGTCCAAGATCAAGACACTGGCAGATTCAATTTGTGGTAAAAGCTTCCTGGTTCCCAGATAGCCACCTTTTCACCATATCTTGGTAGAAGGGATGAGAGAACTCCTGGGGGTCTCTTTTAAAAGGGTACTAATCCTATTCGTGAGGGCTCCATCCTCATCACCCAATTACCTCCCAAAGGCCTCCCATCTCCTAACACATTACATCAGAGATTAGGATTTTAACATAGATTTTGGGGGGATACAAACATTCGATCCATAACATATACTTAATATCAGCCATACTTTAAGTTTCTTTATCACCTATTGATGATAAATCTTTTTTCCCAACGCTGCTCTTAGTAAACATTTCCATCTTATTTCACTCGCATCCAGCACCAGCTTCACAGACATGCAATCTGCACAGCATAGACCCCACGCTTGTTCTAAAGGTCTCCCATTGCTATCTTGAAATTCTTGATAATTTTATCTTTGAACCTGTATTTTGTAAGTGAAAGTCACAAAACAACAGTGCATGCACATGAGCAGAGAAAATATTCTTCACATGCATGTCCAACCATTCCTGGCTGCTCCATTCACATATAATATTTGAGATGTCCATGAGCAAAAAATTCTGGTGGATTCACCATATGTGGGAGTTCCATGAGATTCAAAGTGAGAAAAGGCAAGCAGAGGCACTGAAAGTCCTGAGAGGCCACATTTTTTTCATTCAAACAAGTAAATGGCTCCAGGAGAAAAAGGAATAAAAAAAAAATAATCGCATCTAAGAAACACGAATGACTAAGGTACCCTATTGTATCCTTTCTTACTTGTGTTACTTCCCTATATTAGCCAACCACTTATACTGAAAATGGTGTTACAGCAGGAAAATGAATGATAGGGCAACTCTTAGTTCCTTTTTTACTTTCACTCATTCTTTTTTTTAATTAATTTTTTATTGTTATGTTAATCACCACACATCATTAGTTTTAGATGTAGTGTTCCAGGATTCATCGTTTGTGCATAACACCCAGTGCTCCATGCAGAACATGCCCTCTTTAACACCCATCACCAGGCTAACCCATCCTCCCACACCCCTCCCCTCTAGAACCCTCAGTTTCTTTTTCAGAGTCCATCGTCTCTCATGGTTCGTCTCCCCCTCCGATTTCACCCCCTTCATTCTTCCCCTCCTGCTATCTTCTTCTTTTTTTTTTCTTAACATATATTGCATTATTTGTTTCAGAGGTACAGATCTGAGATTCAACAGTCTTGTACAATTCACAGCGCTTACCAGAGCACATACCCTCCCCAGTGTCTATCACCGTCACCCCATCCCTCCCACCCTACCCCCTACTCCAGCAACCCTCAGTTTGTTTCCTGAGATTAAGAATTCCTCATATCAGTGAGGTCATATGATACATGTCTTTCTCTGTTTGACTTATTTCGCTCAGCATAATACCCTCCAGTTCCATCCACGTCGTTGCAAATGGCAAGATCTCATTCCTTTTGATGGCTGCATAATATTCCATTGTAGAAGATGTGGTATATATATACAATGGAATATTATGCAGTCATTCATTCTTTATACAGCATTATGCCAAAGACAAAGTTTTGGTAGAATGTAGATGTATCAAAAAGTGATATAAAAGCTGCTAAGTTTAGTTTTGTGCAGCATTTCTACTCTTCTGGTAAGAACAAAATATGTATATAAATAAACTGTGAAATACAAATTGTACAATTTCAGTAATTGTACATACTGGTTCAATGCTCATATCTGCATTTTTTTTTTTTTTAAGAGAGGTGGCAGCTTCCTTCTTTTTTTTCTTTTTTTTCTTTTTAAGATTTTATTTATTATTTATTTGACAGAGAGAGACACAGCGAGAGAGGGAACACAAGCAGGGGGAGTGAGAGAGGGAGAAGCAGGCTTCCCGCCGAGCAGGGAGCCCGATGCGGGGCTCGATCCCAGGACCCTGGGATCCTGACCTGAGCCGAAGGCAGATGCTTAACGACTGAGCCACCCAGGCGCCCCTCATATCTGCATTTAAAAAGAATTAAACAGTATAAAGGTGAACAGTAAAATTCATCCTAATAATTTAAATTTTTTCTTTTTCTTTAGTTAGAACAACATATAGATATAAATAAAAGACACCATAGTAAGTTGAGAAAGAGACAACAAAAGAAAGGAAAATATTTTATAGTTTAGCACTGTGATATAACGGGAAATATACATTTGGTCTTTTTTCTCTGGTAAATACATCAAGATGCAGGGAGGGTGACATACCTAAAGAGGTCATGGAACTCCACACCCCCATCCCATACCCTGCCCTATAGACCTCTTCTTTTTGGCTGTTCTTGTTTTGTATCCTTTATAATAAACCTATAAATGTAAATAAAATGTTGTCTTGAGTTTTGTGAGCCATTCTAACACATTATCAGATCTGAAAAGGAAGTCATGGAAATGCCCAATTTATAGCCAGCCAGTCAGAAATACAGTGACAACCTGAGACTTTCAGCTGGCATATGAAATGAATGCAGTCTTGTGGGACGGAGCCCTTAAATTGTGAGATCTGATGCTAACTCACCACAGAGTATCAGAACTGAATAGCACTACACCCAGTTGGTGCCTGGAAAGTTGGAAAATGGTATTGGAAAAGACACATGCATTTTGGTGTGAGAAGTGTTGTGAGTAAAAACAGTTCGTAAGTACCTTTATTCAATAGCATTTTCTCTATTTTTTTAAACAAGGGACCCTCACTTTCATTTTGTCCAAGGTGCTAAAAGCTGTAGCTGGTCTTACTTGCATAACAATGCTGACAGAAGAAAAGAATCCAGACAGGACCATTGTTCCAGGCCCCACAGCTTTTCAGATGACATCAAAATCAAGACACCCATAGAGATAGCTCTAAAATAATTAAATAATAATTCTAATGTAAATATCATCTGTTTTATTAGGAGTTATTAGAGATCTGATTTAAATTGTCTCATTGAATCTGTTTTGCTGCTAGACCTACTGTAATACTTAATAACAAACTCATAATGTTGGAGAATAGAGCAAAGCTTTGGCATAAGGATTATTTTAACCAAAGACAACTGAGAAGAAGCAGATAGGAGAAAAGCTCTCTGTATTACTCTGAAAATTAGACAAAGACACTACAAAAAAAGAAAAATACAGGCCAATATCTCTGATGAACATAGATACAAAAATCCTCAACAAAATATTAACAAATCACATTTGACAATACATTAAAAGGATCATTCACTATTCAAGTGGGGTTTATTCCAGGGATGCAAGGAAGGTTCAATAACTGCAAATCCATCAATGTGATACATCACATTACTGTGGTATCTCTCCCAATCAGATGGGAGCCCCCAAATGTGGGGCGACTGGGTGGAAAATGGTGGCACAGCCAGTGAAGGGATTCACCTGAGGCAGAAAGGAGATAGAAGTTTACTGAATACAAAAAGCAAGGGAGCCACAGGCAGGACAGCAAATCAGAGACTGTCTGCAATGAGGCAGTGGGAGAGGGCTATATTTACAGGCAGAAAGCGGGGGCGCCTAGGTGGCTCAGTCGTTAAGCCTCTGCCTTCGGCTCAGGTCATGATCCCATGGTCCCTGGGATCAAGCCCCTGGGATCAAACCCCATGTCGGGCTCCCTGCTCAGCAAGAAGCCTGCTTCTCCCTCTCCCACTCCCCCTGCTTGTGTTCCTGCTCTCACTATGCTTGTGTTCCTGCTCTCGCTATCTCTCTGTCAAATAAATAAAATCTTTTTTTAAAAAAATTAAATAAATAAATAAATGAAGGCTGAAAGTGACTCATCTGCCTTCTGCTCAGATCATGATCCTGGAGTCCTATGATCAAGCCCCACATCAGGAGTCCCTGCTTGGTGGGGAGTCTGCTTCTCCCTCTGCCCCCTTATCCCACTCAGGCTCGCTCTCTCTCTCTCTCTCTCTCACACTTTCTCTCAAATAAATAATCTTTTTAAAAAATAATAAATAAAAATAAAAAATAAGTAAAGGCAGAAAGTAAGGAGGTATGAGGATGTATGGAATTTTCCCTTTTTTGTTACCTGTGCCTGGTTGTAAGTAGCCCATTGGCTAGTTAGGGCCTACGGATATTTTGAGGTGGATCAAGTGATGGGCCTGTCTATATTCACCTAGGGAGCTGGGGTCACTATGGGCCCTTTTGCCTTGATCAAGTTTTCATAGCTCAAGCCTGTTATCTAAAAGTGGCCTCTACAAGTATTACAAAAGGAAAATAAAAACCATATGATCACTTCAATAGATGCAGAAAAAGCATTTGACAAATACAACACCCATTCATAATAAAAACTCTCAACAAAACTGGTATAGAAAAAACATACCTCAACAAATTAAAGACCATATATAAAAAACCACAGCTAACATCATATTCAATGGTGAAAAACCAGAAGTTTTTCCTCTAAAATTAGGAATAAGATAAGAATGCCCACTCTCACTGCTTTTATTCAACATACTACTGCAAGTCCTAGCTGCAACAATCAGAGAAGAAATAAGAGGCATCCAAATTGGTAAGGAAGAAGTTAAACTTTCATTATTTGAAGCTGATATGATACTATATAGAGAAATCCCTAAAGACTCCATCAAAAAACTATTAGAACTGATAATTTCAGTCAAGTTGCAGGATACAAAATCAACACACAGGAATCTATTGTGTTTCTATACACTAATAACAAAGTAGAAAAAAGAGAAATTAAGAAAACAATTCCATTTCCAATTATACCAAAAAGAATTAAATACTTAAGAATAAACTTAACCAAGTAGGTGAAAGACTTGTACTTTGAAAACTATAAGATACTGATTAAAGAAATTGAAGACAACACAAACAAATGGAAAGATATACCATGCTCATGGACTGGAAGAATTAATATTGTTAAATTGTCCATACTACCCAAAGCAATCTACAAATTCAATGCATCCCTATCAAAAACCAGTAATATTTTTCACAGAACTGGAACAAATAGTCCTAAAATTTGTATAGAACTACAAAAAAACCTCTAAAAGACAAACCAACCTTGAAAAGAACACAGCTCTAGTATTACAAGCTCAGATTTCAAGATATACTACACAAAGCTACAATAATCAAAACAATATGGTTCTGGCACAAAAACAGACACATAGATCCATGAAATAGCATATAAAGCCCAGAAACAAGCCCATGCCTATATGGTCAATTAATCTATGACAAAGGAGACAAGAATATACAATGGGGGTAAAAAAGTCTTTGTACTAAATGGTGCTGGGGAAACTGGACACTTTCTTACACCACACACAAAAATAAACTCAAAATGGATTAAAGATCTAAATGTGAGACCTGAAACCATAAAACTCTTGCAAGAAAACATAGGCAGTAATATTTTGGACATCGGCCTTAGCAACCTATTTATGGATATGTCTCCTCAGGCAAGGAAAACAAAAGCAAAAATAAACAATTGGGACTGCACCAAAATAAAAAGCTTTTGCACAACAAAGAAAACCATCAACAAAACAAAAAAGCAATCTACTGAATGGGAGAAGATATTTGCATCTATCTGATAAGGAGTTAACATTCAACATATATAAGTAAGCTATACAACTCAACAACAAAAAATAATCCAATTTAAAAATGAGCAAAGGGGGGCATTTGGGTGGCTCCGTCAGTTAAGCATCCATCAGTTCAGCTCAGGTCATGATCTCAGGGTCCTGGGATCAAGCTACGCATCAGGCTCCTCACTTGGCAGGGAGTCTGCCTGTCCCTCTCCCTCTGCCCCTCGTCCTGCTAATGTTCTCTTTCTCAAATAAATAAATAATTTTTTTTTTAAATGAGCAGATGACCTAGACAGACACTTTTTCCTAAGAAGCCATACAGATGGCAGACACATGCAGAGATACTCAACATCACTAATCATCAAAGAAATGCAAATCAAAACCACAATGAGAGCACCTCACACCAGTCAGAATGGCTAGCAACAAAAAGACAGGTAAGTAATAAGCGTTGCTGAAGATGTAGAGAAAAGGGAACCCTCGTGCACTGTTGATAGGAACGGATATTATTGCAACCACTGTGGAAAACAGTATGGAGGGTCCTCAAAAAATTAAAAATAGAAATACCATATGATTCAGTAATTCTACCACTGGGTATTCCCCAAAGAAAATGAATTTGAAAAGATATATGCACCCCTATGTTTACTGCAGCATTATTTACAAAAGCCAAGATATGAAAGCAACCCAAGTGTCCACTGATAGGTGAATGGATAAAGAAGATGTGGTGTGTGTGTATATATATATATATATATATATATATATATATGCATGCAATGGAATATTACTCAGCCATAGAAAAGAATGAGAGCTTACTATTTGCGACAATATGAATGAACTTAGAGCATATTATGCTACATGAAATAAGTCAAAGACAGATCAATACTATATGATTTCACTTACATGTTGAATCTAAAAAACAAAACCAATAAACAGACTCTAAAATACAAAGAACAAACTGGTGGTTGCCAAAGGGGAAGTGGGGTGGAAGATAAGTAAAACAGATGAAGGGGATTAAGAGGTACAAACTTCAGCTATAAAATAAGTCAGAGAGAAGAAAATACAGCCTAGAAAACATAGTCATAATAATACTGTAATAACACTCTATGGTGACTACACTTATTGTGGTGAGCACTGGAAAAAAATAATAATAAAGAAAAGCTCTCTGCCATCCCCCTACTTGCCTAAAAACAGGACATAATTTATTAAGGTATCTCCCTTTCCTGTACCAGGAAAGGCAGAACTCTTAATCACCAAAAGACGATTCTAGATTCTTGCCAGCGCAGAGACAGATAACCAAGAGCTACCTACATAATAAACCTTACCAAATAAGCTTTATCTTCCATTTGTTCCCCTCATATATTTACCTTCCCATTTATTTTATGTAGGGGCTTATAGCCCCTAAAAGCCTAAACCTCTTTTACTTTGTCCTACTGTTCTTTGTTAAAACGCTATATAAACCTCAAATTCTGACCACCCCTGTGATTTACTTATTGAGTTCTTCCACATGTATGGTGTTGCATATGTTAATAAACTGTTTCCCTCCCATTTTTTTTTTAAAGATTTTATTTATTTATTTGACAGAGAGATAGAGAGAGAGCACAAGTAGGCAGAGAGGCAGGCAGAGGGAGAGGGAGAAGAGGCTCCCCGCTAAGCAGAGAGCCCGATGCGGGGCTGGATCCCAGGATCCCGAGATCCCGAGATCATGACCCAAGCTGAAGGCAGACCTTTAACCGACTGAGCCACCCAGGCATCCTGTTTCCTTCCCATTAATCTCTCTTTTCTCAGTTTATTTGCAGGCCCAGCCACTGAATCTAAGTTGCTACAGGAATTTTTCCTCCCCTAAACTTCATACAGAATTAACTGAACTGCGTGTCTCCACTGATCTATAGGAACATAATTCTTGTTAACCAAACTATGGTTACATTTGTCAACTTTGCCCCAGACCAATGAACTTTGACCTCCTCTCAGCCTGAGCCAGCATACAACCCCTGCCTAGAATAGACTGACCTCAAGCTAAAACATTTTTTGATCTACTGTGCTATCTCAATGGTTGTTCATTCTACTTCCCCAACCCCAGTATTTCAAGCCTTGTTTACTTCTCCCTAAAAAAGAAAAGCCTTTTTCTGGCTGACTTTTGAGATACTTGAAGATCTTATGGTCAGCGTGTTCTCCCTATTACAAAAGTCCCTTTCCTTCTCTTGGAATTATCCCTTTATTTTTCAATCATGTGTCATTTTGTCTCTCAGGGGAAGTTCTCTTATCTTTCACATGGTACCACAGCAATATCTGTGTAGGAAAAAAATGTATTTACATATCTTAATTACAAAATTACATGCCTTCCCTGAATATCACATGTAAAAGAAGATCATTCAAGTCTGGCTTTCACTGCCTTGTAGTCCAGGTGCTGCTTTACTTATACCAGTAACTATTATTTTCTTTCTCCCCAAAAAGTGCTACATATATAAAATGTTGTGTAATTTAAATAGGTAATCCCAGATATATCACTGAGGAAATAAATCTCAGATTTCAATTAGCCTAAAATGCCTTCATTACGTCCCCTAAACAGAGTTTTCTAACATAACTGTTGATTTGATTTCCTTCACATGAATGACAAATTCTTATTATAGAATTCATGTTCAAACAATCCACTTCCCCATGCTTCTCTACTGCCCAATGAAGCCATTTTTTAAAATTTCTACTATTTTTCCTACTAATTACTGACACTGATCTTTTCTTTGAAACAAATCCAATAATAGAATATGAGCATTTTACAATCTTGTTCCAATATGACCCCTTCCATCCAATAAATTCCCAATATACTTACATCAGAAATTATGTTTCAATCTGCAGTGTTTAATCCTTATGTGAGTATTCTTCAAAGCTGAACCACATATCCACTGTTCCTTTCCTGAACAATATTTTGTTTTTCTAGGAGTTAATTATCTAAATTTTTATTCAATTTTCCTTCTTTTCCACATAACATCACTTATGTTTCACTGATAATCATTAACAAAATATACAGAAATCCAAAACCAAAATATCAGGTAGCCTATCATCTCCAAAAGGAGAATATGGGACGGAGACTGTGGCCCACACAGCCTGAATTATTTACTACCTGGCTCTCTGCAAAAAAAATGTTTGTCCTTTTACATGCTCATTTTAGTGAAGCATATCATAAAGGAGCTTCCTAAGAAAGTATATATGGCAGGTGATTTTTTTGAGAACTTCTGTGTCTAAAAACGTATTGAATCTACTCTTACCCTTGATGAGTTGAGTACAGAACAAAAGACTGGAAATAATTTTCTCTTTGAATTTTGAAGACATTGCTTCATAATTTTCTACCATCCAGAGCAGCTAAGAATTTCCATGCCATTATAATTCCTGATCCTTGTAGGTGACTTTTTTTTTTTTTTTGGTCTCTAAAAGCTATTAAGATTTCTTCTTTACCTCTGATATTCTGAAATCTCATTACGTGCCTTAGTGAAGGTTTCTCTTTTTCCTTTTCCCCCCCTCGACACAGTGCTAACATTCATTAAGGCTTTTAAAACTGGAAGCTTATTTTTCAGATGTTGGAGATGTCTTTTAATTTTTTCTTGATAATTCTTCTACTTTCTCTATTTGATATTCCTAGTACTTAGATGTTTTACTACCCAGTTTGATTCTCTATTTTTCTTTTCTACTATCTCTATCTATTTATTCTATTTAATAGGGGAAAATTTTAGCTATATCTTCTACCAGATATTCTTTACTGCTTCAATCATATTTGTAATTTCCAAGAGCTTTTTCTTATTCTCTAAATGTCACTTTTTATAGTTGACTATCTATTCTTCATGAATATGATATCAGTCTGTAAAGACAAAAACAAACAAGATAGTAGGTCTCCAGTTTTCCCCTTGCTTTTCGCTTTTGCCCTTTTCTTTTTTTGTACCTACCTCTACCACCCAGAAAATAGCTGATCTACAAGGTTTACAAAGACAATCCTGAAAAATATTGTAGTGATGGGTATCTGGACCCTAACTAAGGGCACAAAAATAGGAATGACCTATAGGAATAGTAAAGAAAACAAAGATAAATCTACATATTCAATCACTATATCTAACTGGAAGTGGTTAGATTCCTTTGTTATTTGGCTGTGTCTTGAATTTCCCATCCCACTTTCCTTACATAACAGGCAAAAGAAAAACAGTAAGAATTTTTTATTTTTTTTTATTATTTTTTTTAAGATTTTATTTATTTATTTGACAGAGAGAGGCACAGTGAGAGAGGGAACACAAGCAGGGGGAGTGGGAGAGGGAGAAGCAGGCCTCCCGCCGAGCAGGGAGCCCAATGTGGGGCTCAATCCCAGGACCCTGGGATCATGACCTGAGCCGAAGGCAGACGCTTAATGACTGAGCCACCCAGTGGCCCCAGTAAGAATTTTTTAAAGAATTATCAATCTTTAAGAAAAATAAGACAACATGTAGAAAAAAAAATGCTCCAACCTTTCACTGTTCCTTTACTCCTGTTCTCCTTCACAGTTATTGCCTTATTTTGTCTCTAAATTGCACTAAGTCTTGTGTTGTTTTTTTTGACTCCTCCATTTTAATATAGTTTTTCCCTGGTTGGCAAATTTTACTTCTAAGTTTTTACTGATGGTAGAAAAAAGACAGAGTTTGGAAAAGAAGACAAAGAAATAAACACAAATTGTTGAAATTTAATGTGAACGCCATACATTTACAATAAATATTCAAAAGAATACTCCTTTCCTCACATCTTAAAAAGCAATACAAAGAGGATTCTGATTCTGGGAAGATGGTGGAGTAGGACCCAGCAAGAATCATTCTCCCAACCTACAGAACAACTACACTAGCAAAATCTGTCTGATAGAACTATTTTGGAAATCTGGAGTTTACTGAAGAGTAACTTCAGAGAAAGGCTTAGGCAGTAAAATGTCATTAATTTTGGTCAACTTTAGTTCTTTTAGTTCTTAGCTACCCACCCCAAACCTCCAGCCCCTTGGCAACAGCTGGGCACATGTTACAGGAACAGCTTGCACTCAGCACTGTCCAAACCAGAGTGGAAAAAAAGGATCCTATCTTCCAAATATTACAGATTTGTGCTCTAATCACTGATTACTGCTTGTAATGTCAGAGGTGCAGAAGAAGAGGCCAAAAGTCATTGTGGTTGTACCTCCCCCCACTATTACAAGCCCCATCCTATCTAGGAAAAGTGACTTCCGGGGAACTTAAAAGGCTAATGCTCCTTTTTTCCTCTCTTCATTTTTCCCTTTTTCCCTGCTTGGGAGCCAGACATTAAAGACTAGGCCATTCAAAAGTAAATGCATTAAAGGATGAAATTAGAAAGTTACCACATATACATAGGGAAAGGCACAGGCTCAAGTAAAACCTGAAAAAATCTTAAATTTATAGCTCACAATGAACTTTGTCAAAGAGACAGCACACAACAATAAAAAAATAAATAAAATAAAAAACAAAAACAGCAAACCCCGGGAAAGGGAGAGAATCTGATTTCCAAACTTATCACATTATTAAATTCAAATGTCCAGTTTTCAACAACAAAAATCATAATGCATAGAAAGAAACAGGAAAGTAGGACCCATTCAAAGGAAAAAAAATTAATCAATAAAGCTGTCCCTGAATGAGACCTGATGGCGATGTACTAAACAATGTCTTTTAAAACAAATGTCTTGGGGCACCTGGGTGGCTCAGTTGTTAAGCGTCTGCCTTCGGCTTAGGTCATGATCCCAGGTCCTGGGATCGAACCCCGCATCGGGCTCCCTGCTTGGCGGGAAGCCTGCTTCTCCCTCTCCCACTCCCCCTGCTTGTGTTCCCCCTCTCTCTCTCTGTGTCTCTCTCTGTCAAATAAATAAAATCTTTAAAAAAAAAACAAATGTCTTGGAGATGATCAAAGAATTTTTTTTTAAATGTGAGAAATGTCAAGAAAGTGATTTATGGACAAAAATGGAAATATCAACAAAGAGACTGAACACCTAAAAGTAAGCCAAAAAAATTCTGGAACTGAAAGTACAATAATTAAAATGAAATATTTACTAGAGGGATTCAAAAGTAGATTTTAGCAGGCAGAACAATCAGCAAACTTGGAAGGATGCCTTATGACCGTCCTTCTAATTTCATATATAAGCAACTAAGGCTTAGAGGTTGTATCACTTGCCCTTGAAAAACAATATCTACACCATGGGATGGCTGAGAATATTATCTCTGCCTGGCACTGTATTAGTGAGGGACATACAAAAAAGTCAAAAAGCATATTCAATTTAAAATAATTCAATGAAGATTTTATTTACAAATAAATAAAATTTTTATTATTTTTTTATTTTTAATTTACTTTATCTCTATTGTTTTATTGTTTGCCACTCTGAGATACAGTATAATCAAATTCTTGAAAGACAGAGACTCTTGAAAGCAGCAAGAAAAAAGTGATCTGTCACATACAAGAAATGTTCAAAAAGGTAATAACATTTCTCATCAAAAATTTTGGTGGCTAGAAGGCTGTGGACTGATATATTCAAAGTTCTAAAAGAAAAAAAATCCATCAGCCAAAATCCTATATTCAGTAAAACTGTGCTTCAAGAGTAAGAAAAATTAAGACAGGCCCAAACAAACAAAGCTGCTAGTTTGCTACCATAAGGCCTGCCCTGCAAGAAATGCTCAAGAGAATCCTGTAAGGAGAAACAAAAAACTACACAGTAACTCAATGCCATATGAGGAAATAAAGATCTCAATAAAAGTAAATACATGAGGAACTGCGTAACTTTGGTTTGAAACTCCACTGTTTGTTTTATATATGATTTAACAGACTAATATATTTTTTTAAAAAAATTAGTCTAAAAGCTACGATTATTCCAAATTTGGTTTATAACTGCAAATTTTGTTTTCTACATAATATAAAGGAAAATGCATTTAAAATAATTATTAGTTTATGTTTTTGAGCATAAAATATATAAAGATATCATTTTTTGAAATCAAGAATTAAAAGAGATGGAGATAAAACTGTAAAGAAACAGAGTTTTTACATGTTATTCAAGTTAAACAGGTAGATTCATACTAGAATACTATAACTTTATAATGTTAAATGTAACCCCTGTGGTAACCACAAAGAAAATAGCTATACAAGAGGAACTGAAAAGGGAATTTAAGCATCTCACTATTAAAAAAAAAAATCAACAACAAAAAAAGAGAAAAATGCTGGGAAGTTGGGACAAAACAAAAGCTATAGACATGGAAAACAAATAGCAAAATGACAAATAAGTCACTCCTTATCAACACTTACTTTAAATGTAAATGGATTAAACTCCCCAATCCAAAGATAGAGAGTGGCAGAATGAATTAAAAAAAAAAAAATGATTCAACTTTTACTGTCTACACCAGAGTCACATTAGATCCAAAGACATAAATAGGTTAAAAGTGAAAGGATGGAAAAAGATATTCCATGCAAATACTACCAAAAGAGAGCATGACTATTTTAATATCAGACAAAATATACTTTAAATCAAAAAAGATTACAAATATACTTTAAATCAAAAAAGATTACAAGAGACAAGAAAGTAATTATGTATTAATACAAGGTATAATACAGCTAGAAGATATAACCATTATAAGCATTTACACACCTAATAATAAATCATCAACATATATAAAGCATAAATTAACAGAAGACAAAAATAGACAGTTTTACAATAATAGTTGGGAGACTTCGATGCCCCACTCTCAATACTGGATAGAACAATCTGACAGAAGATAACAAATTAGAGCACTTAAAAGACACAATAAACCTACTGGATCTAACAGACATACACAAAACAATCCACCTAATAACAGAGAATACACATTCTTCTCAAATGTACATAGAACATTCTTCAAGATAGACTATATTCTGGGGAACAAATTAAGTCTCAACAGATTTAGAAAGATCATTATCACACAAAGTATCTTCTCTGACCAAAATGGAATGAAGTTAGAAATCACTAAAAGAAGGTAAACTGGAAAACTCAACAAATTTGTGGAAATTAAACAACACACTCTTAAATAACCAATGGTTCAAAGAAGAAATCACAACAGAAATTAGAAAATACTTAAGAAATGAATGAAAGCAAAAACAACATACAAAAATTTGCAAAACAGGGGTGCCTGGGTGGCTCAGTTGTTTAAGCATCTGCCTTTGGCTCAGGTCATGATCCCAGGGTCCTGGGATCAAGCCCCACATCTGGCTCCCTGCTCAGCGGGGAGCCTGCCTCTCCTTCTGCCACTCCCCCTGCTTCTGCTCTCTCACTCCCTCTCTGTGTCAAATAAATAAATAAAATCTTTTTTAAAAATTGCAAAATACAACAAAAGCACTTAGTTCTAAGAGGTATTTTTTAGCTATAAATGCTTACCTTTAAAAAATAAAGACCTCAAATCAACAACTTAACTTTACAATTGTAGAAACTAGAAGAAAAATTAAAATCAAAGCTAACAGAAAAAAGAAATAATAAAAAGCCAAGCAAATGACATATAGAATAGAAAAATAGAGAAGATTAATGAAACCAGAAGTTGGTTCTTTAAAAAAAAAATTAATAAACATGGCAAATTTTAGTTAGATAAGTGAAGGAAAAAAGAGAGAAGATGCAAATTTATCAAAATCAAAAATTAAAGTGGGGACATTACTAATGATGCCACAAAAATAAAAAGTATTATTATTGAGTACTATGAACTGTATGTCAACCAACTGGATCATCTAGATGAAACGGACAAATTCCTAAAAATAAAAAACCTAGACTGAATCACAAAGAAACAGAAAATCTGACTTGACCTAAAATTAGTAAGAGGATTAAATCAGTAATCAAAAACCTCCCAACAAAGAAAAGTCCTGGTCCTGATGGTGAATTCCAAAATTTTATGAATAACAGCAATCAGGGTGCCTGGGTGGCTCAGTTGGTTAAGCGACTGCCTTTGGCTCAGGTCAAGATCCTGGAGTCCCGGGATCGAGTCCCGCATCAGGGTCCCTGCTCGGCGGGGAGCCTGCTTCTCCCTCTGACCCTCCCCCCTCTCATGTGCTCTCTGTCCCTCTCATTCTCTCTGTCTCAAATAAATAAATAAATAAATAAATAAATAAATAAATAAATCTTTAAAAAAAAAAAATAACAGCAATCATTCTCAAACTTTTCCAAAAATGGAAGCAAAAAGAACAATTTCTAACTTATTCTATGAGGCCAGCATTACCCTGATACTGAAGCCAGACAAAGACACCACAAGGAAAGAAAACTAAAGACCATTATCCTTTAGAACATTGATTTTAAAACCCTCAACAAAATATTAACAAACCAAATTCGGTAGCAAATTAAAAACATTATACACCATGACCAAGTGGGATTTATTCCTGTAATGCAAGAATGGTTCAACATACAAAAATCGGTCAATATAAAGACCACAGTAACAGAATGAATAGAAAAAAGATAAGTGATTATCCCAACTGACACAAAAAAATTTTGGCAAAGCTCAATATCTTTTTATGAGATATCTTATACCAATATCTTTTTTATGACAAAAACACTCAACCAGGGATGGAAAGAAGCTACTTCAACATCATAAAAGCTATACATGAAAAACCCAAGCAAACATCATACTTACTGGTAAAAGACTAAAATCTTTTCCTGTAAGATCAGGAACAAGAAAAGGATACCCATTTTTGCCATTTCTCCACAACACAGTACATAGCCAATGAGACCAAAAGAAGAAAGAAAAAAGGCATCAAAATTGAAAAAGAATAAGTAAAAAGACCTCTATTCAGAGACAGTATCATCTTATACATAGAAAACCCTAAGGATTCCACAAAAAGACTGTTACACAAATGAACTGAACAAGGTGGCAGGATACAAACTCAACACAAAAATCAGCTGCATATACATTTAACAATGAAAAATCTGAAAGGAAATTTTGAAAACAATTCTATTTATAATAGCATCAAAAAGAAGAAAACACTTAAGGAATTAACTTAACCAAAGAGGCAAAAGACATACAAAATGAAAACTACAAAACACGGCTAGAAGAAATTAAAGACATGAATAATGTAATCACATCCCATGTTCATGAATTGGAAGGCTTAACATAAGTTAAGATGTCAATACTACTCAAAGCAATCTACAGATTTAATGCAACTGTATCAAAATCATGTTTTTTCCAAAAATAAAAAAACCTATCCCAAAACTCATGTGGAACTTTAGGGCCTCTCAATGGCCAAAACAATCTTGAAAAAGAAGAACAAAACTGGAGGACTCACACTTCTTTATTTCAAAACTCACTATAAAGTTACAGTAATCAAAACAGTGTGGTATTGGCATATGAAACACACAGATCAACAGAACAGAACAGAGAAAGTAAATTCTTACATAGTAAATGATTTTAATCTTTTTTTTAAGTAGGCTCCACACCCAGCATGGAGCCCAATGTGGGGCCTGAACTCACAACCCTGAGATCAAGACCTGAGATGAGATCAAGATCAGATGCTTAACTGACTGAGCCATAGAGGCACCCCTATATAGTAAATGATTTTTAGCAAGAGTGCCAAGACCATTCAATGGGGGAAAGGACAGCATTTTCAAGAATGGTGCTGGGAAAACTGGATATCCACATGCCAAAGAATGAAATTGGACTTCTACTCAACATATACAAACATTAACTCAAAATGGAACAAAGAACTAAATGCAAGAGCTAAAATTATAAACTTTTTTTTTCCCCCAAAGATTTTTATTTATTTATTAGACAGAGAGAGAGATAGCTAGAGCAGGAACACAAGCAGGGGGAGTGGGAGAGGGAGAAGCAGGCTTCCCGCGGAGCAGGGAGCCCAATGTGGGGCTCGATCCCAGGACCCCGGGACCACGACCCGAGCCGAAGGCAGACGCTTAACGACTGAGCCACCCAGGTGCCCCTAAAATTATAAACTTTATATAAGAAAACATACAGGAAAATCTTCATGACCATGACACTGAACTTGGCATTGATTTCTTGGATATAACATCAAAAGCACAGGAAACAACTAAACAAACTACTTTACGAAGATTAAAGGATTTAAACATCTCAAGATACTAATAACAGAGTAGAAAGGCAACCCACAAAATGGGATAAAATATTTGCAAGTCATGTATCTGATAAGGGATTAATATTCTGAATATATAGACAACTAAAACTCAACAACAACAAAAAACCTGCCCAATTCAAAAGTGGGCAAAAGGGGTGGCTGGGTGGCTCAGTAGTTGAGTCTGCCTTCGGCTCAGGTCATGATCCCAGGGTCCTGGGATCGAGTCCCACATCAGGCTCCCTGCTCGCAGGAAGCCTGCTTCTCCCTCTTCCACTCCCCATGCTTGTGTTCCCACTCTCGCTGTGTCTCTCTCTGTCAAATAAATAAATAAGAGGGGCGCCTGGGTGGCTCAGTTGTTAAGCATCTGCCTTTGGCTCAGGTCATGATCCCAAGGTCCTGGGATTGAGCCCTGCGTCAGGCTCCCTGCTCTGTGGGGAGCCTGCTTCTCCCTCTCCCACTGCCCCCGCTTGTGTTCCCTCTCTCTCTGTGTCTCTCTCTGTCAAATAAATAAATAAATAAATAAATAAATAAGATCTTTAAAAAAAAAAAAAAGTGAGCAAAAAACTGGAATAAACAGGGGCGCCTGGGTGCCTCAGTCGTTAAGTGTCTGCCTTCGGCTCAGGTCATCATCCCAGGGTCCTGGAATTGAGCCCCACATCAGGCTCCCTGCTCTGCGGGGAAGCCTGCTTCTCCCTCTCCTACTCCCCTTGCTTGTGTTCCCTCTCACGCTGTGTCTCTCTCTGTTAAATAAATAAATAAAACCTTAAAAAAAAAAAACTGCAATAAACATTTTTCCAAAGAAGATATACAAATGGCCAATAAGCACATTAAAAGATATTTAACATCACTAATTATTAGGGAAACACAAATCAAAAACAAAACCACCTATTACTTCACACCCCTTAGGATAGCTATTATGAAAAAAAAAAGTGTTGATGAAGATGCAGAGAAAGTGGAACCCTTACATACTACTAGTGGCAATGTAAAACGGTGCAGCTGCTATAAAAAAAAGTATAGTGATCCTCAAAAATAAAAAACAGAATTACCATATTGCAGCTCAGTTGGGTAAGCATCTGCCTTTGGCTCAGGTCACAATCCCAGGGTCCTGGGATCGAGTTCCATGTGAAGCTCCCTGCTCAGCATGGAGTCTGCTTCTCACTCTGCCCCTCCCCCTGCTCATACTCTCTCTCTCTCCCTTTCTCTCTTTCTCAAATAAATAAATTCTTTTCTAAAAAATTTACAAGAAAGGAAATCATACAAAATGTTGTCAGACCACAGTGAAATTCAATTAAAAATTAACAACAGATAACTCAGTCATGGGAACTACTATACAGCACGGTGACTATAGTTAATAACACTGTACTGTATATTTGAAAATAGCTAAGAAAGTGAGAGTAAATCTTAAAAGTTCTCATCACAAGAAAAAAAAATGTATAACTATGCATAGTGATGGACCAACCAGACTTACTGTGGTGATCATTTCTCAATATATACAAATCCTAATTAATTAACATTCTATACCTGAAAATGATATCATGTTATGTTAATTATATCTCAATAAAAAATTAATAGAAGAAAATCTTTGAAATTTAAAAATATGCAGAAATTAAATTATACACACTTTCATAACGAACGGGTCAAAAAAATCTTACCAATCAGAAAATACTTTTGAGATTAATGAAAAGAATATCACAATATACCAAAATTATGAGATGTAGCTAATATAGCACAGGGGAAATTTAAAACTATAAATGTCTATGGTAGAAAACAAGACAGATCTCAAATCAATAACCTTACTATACACCTTAAGATTTAGAAAAAGAAGCACAAACTATTTCCAAAACAAGAACAAGGAAGAAAAGATTATAGTGGAAATAAATGAAATAAACAGAAAACCAATAGGGAGAACTGATGAAATCAAAAGTTGGTTCTTTGAAAAGATCAACAAAATTAACAAATCTTTAGGGAGACTGAACAGAAAAAGAGAGAGAAGATGCAAATTAGTAAATCAGGAATGAAAAAGAGATCACTAACAATATTACAGTAATTAAAAAGATTATGAGAGAATATTTTGAACAAACATATGCCAACAAATTAGATAACTTATAAAATGAACAAATTCCTAGAAAGGCAAAAGCTAGCAAAACTGACTCATAAAAAAATAGAAAATCTGAATAGAGCTATAACAAATAAAAATTTACATTTGTAATATGAAAACTTCAGACCCACACACACATGCAAAATGCTAATGACCAGATGGCTTACTAGTGCATTTCATCAAACATTCAAAGAAAAACTAGGGCACCTGGCTGGCTCAGACAGTAGAGCACATGACTACTGATCTCAGGGCTGTGAGTTCAAGTCCCATGTTGGGTGCAGAGAATACATAAAAATACAATCTTAGGGATGCCTGGATGGCTCAGTCAGTTGAGCATATGCCTTCAGCTCAGGTCATCATCCTGGGGTCCTGGAATTGAGTCCCCCATCAGGCACCTTGCTCGGCAGGGAGCCTGCTTCTCCCTCTGCCTGCTTGTGCTCTCTCTCTCTCTCTCTGTCTCTCTGACAAATAAATAAAATATTTTTAAAAATTTAAATTAAAAAAAAATCTTAAAAACAAAAATATTTTTAAAAAAATTAATATTGACCTTCCAAAAATTCTTCCCGAAAAACAAAGGAAGCGAGAACATTTTTCAACTTATTCTTCAAGGCCAGTATTAACCTGACTCCAAAGCCAGACGAAGACAACCTAAGAAAACAGCAGATGAATTTCTCTTCTTAATGCAAATGTAAATATACTCAACAAAATCCTAGCAAACTGAATCCAGCAACATATAAATGGGATCATAAATCGGGATCAAGTGGGATTTATCCCAGGAATCAAAGTTGGTTTAAGATTTAAAAATCAAGTTATGTAATATATTATATTAATAAAGGATACAAATTACATAATATGAATGCAGAAAAGGGGATTTGACAAAATCCAACACAGATTCATGATAAAAACCTCCAACAAATTAGGAATAGAAAGGAACTTCCTGTGGCACCTGGGTGGCTCAGTCCTTAAGCATCTGCCTTCGGCACAGGTCATGATCCCAGAGTCCTGGGATCGAGCCCCGCATCGAGTTCTCTGCTCAGTGGGAAGCCTGCTTCTCACTTTCCCACTCCCCCTGCTTGTGTTCCCTCTCTCGCTGTCTCTCTCTGTCAAATAAATAAATAAAATCTTAAAAAAAAAAAAAAGAAAGGAACTTCCTTATCATGAAAAAGGATATGTCTTAGTCTATCTGAGTTACTATAACAAAATACCATAAAGTGGGTGGCTTACAAACAACATTCATTTCTCATGGTTCTGGAGACTGCTAAGTCTAAGATCAGGGTAACAGCCAGCATGTCAGGCTCTGGTGAAGGCCCTCTTCTAGACTGCAGACTGCCAACTTCTCATTGTGTCCACACAGGGTGGAAGAAACTAAGAAGCTCCGTGAGGTCTCTTATTTAGGCAATAATCCCATTCGTGAGGGCTCCGCCCTCATGACTTAAAACAACCTCCTAAGGGAATCCACCTCCAAATGCCATCACACTGGGCATTAGAATTTCAACATAAACATTTTGAGGGGACACAAACATTCAAACCATAGCAAAGCATCTATGAAAAACCTAGCTAACATGATACTTAATGGTAAAATACTGACTGCTTTCCCTCTGAGAGTGGGGAAAAAACAAAGATGTCCATTCTCAGCACTTCTATTCCACATTGTACTAGATGTTGTAGACAGGACAATAAAGCAAAGAGAGAAAATTAAAGGCATCCAGTTGGAAAGAAAGAAGTACAACTGTCTTTGTGAACAAAACTCCAAGAAATCTACTAAAAACTTCTATAACTAGTAAGACTTAAACAAAGTCACAGCATATTATGTCAACATATATAAATCAGTTCCCATACACTAACAATGAACAGTCTGAAAATAAAATTAAGAAAACAATTCCAGTCACAGTAGCATCAAAAAGAAGAAAATAAATTACCAAACACTGCTGAAAGAAATTAAAAAAGGATCTAAATAAATGGAAAGATATCTCATGCCCATGAATCAGAGGACTTCTAAATATTAAGATGGCCAAAATCCCCAAATTAGTCTACAGATTCAACACATCCTCCTTCAAAATCCTTGTTGGCTTTTTTTATTAAAATTGACAAACTGATTCTAAAATTCAACTGAAAATGCAAGGAACCCAGAACAACCAAAATAATCTCAAAAAAATAATAAAGTTGGAAGACTCTCACTTCCCAATTTCAAAACTTAATGCCAAGCTGTAGTAATCAAGACACAGTGGTACTAGCATAAGGACAGACATATAGCTCAATGAAATATAATTCCAAATCCAGCAATAAACCTTTATATTTATAGTCAATTGATTTTCAACAAAAGTACCCAAAAAAATTGATACCTTTTCAACCAATGGTGCTGGGACAACTGCATATTCACAAAGATATAAATTTGGATGCCTATCTCATATCATATCCAAAAATTAACTCTAAATGGATAAAAGACCTAAATCTAATAGTTGGAACCTTAAAACTCTTAGAAGAAAACTCAAGATAACTCACTGTAATGTCAGATTAGGCAACAGTTTCTTGGGACAACAAAAGCACAGCAACAAAAGAAAAATAGATAAATCGTACTTCATCAAAATGAAAAAACTTCTGTGCTTCAAAAGAGAACAACAACATCAAGAAAGTGAAACGCTGAATGGGAGAAAATATTTGCAAATCATATATCTGATATAGGCTTGTATATAGAATATAAAAAGAATTCTTACAACTCAACAAAAACAGAAACAACACAATTTTAAAATGGCAAAGGATCTAAATAGACTGTTCTCCAAAGAAGATATAAAAATGACCAACAACCACATAAAAAGATAATGTTATTAGAAAATGCTATCAAAACCACAATGAGGCACCATTTCACACCCACAGGGACATCTATGGAAGGAAGGAAGGGAGAGAGGGAGGGAGAGAACTAAATATTGGTAATGATATGGAATCATCAATATGTTTTTCATTTCCTACAGACAATTTACTTGAAAAGGGAGAATAAGACTAAGTACCTTATAAAGTGCTCTGGCATAAATTTAAGAACTCCAATTAGTCTTCTAATTCATGTGATCTCCCAGTAACCGTAATTTTTACTTTGTTACTCATTTTTTCATTCATTCACTATTCAAAAAAAGAAAATTCAATGCCCTTTTGTACAATAACAACTTTTTAGTCATTTATGGATGTCCAATCCTGAAATGCTCTAAATTTTTTCTGATAATTGTAATTTCAATCCTCCATATATTTAATTCTAGTATAACCATAATTCACTAATATTATGACTAGCCCCACAGTTGCTAAATTGAGCATCCTTCTTACTGTAGACCACAAATGATGAATCAAGCATTATAATCAGTCTATATGTAACTCTTGTTTTACCAGCTAAAGATTATCAAGATGTTTCAAATGCATAAAAAAGGGGGGGGGGAGTTAAAATGACTTAGAATCACAAAAAGTTCAAGCTTGGAAGGAACCTTAGAATTGAATCTTGAATTCAGTCTTTGTATTTCAAAAGTATGGTAACTAAGACCCAAAGAGGCTAGATGAATCACCCATGATCACACTATTTATAAATAGTATAAGCCCATCCTATGTCACACACACATATATCTTACCTTTCTGGTGATGTTTTAGAAGTGACAGGACGTCCACGGATACTTTTCCTACTTTTATGGTCTAGAGAGAGGACCTTATTTCTCAGGCTTCTTTTCCACTGGGGGGGGGGAAAAATGGAATTTAATACTAAATATAACAATATGACAATTAAAAGGCACTTAAATTTGTTTTTATTTAGAAATTCAAGATAAACAGCCAAATTCATACGTTACAGAAGAAAAAAAGTGCAACTACAAAACCACCTTGCTCTTTTGCTAGTGCAGAAATATAAGCCCACCAAAAAAACAGAAGGAAGATATTTTAAAATGTCGACGTAACTTTAGTTAGGAAATCAACAGTTTGAGACTCCAAAGCTTACATAGTCATACAATTTTTGTAAGACTAAAGGAAATAAAAATCATTATATACCAAGTTAAACAGGGTCTGTGATTTTGAAGTAAATGCATTTATAACAACTGGAAGGGATTACAACTTGTTCCCTATGAATTGCTACATGGAAAATTTTAGGAAAGTCAGACATCTTACTAACAGGGTTTAGATTTAATCTGACTAAACACAAAAGTTAAAATTATTTAACACAAAAGAGTATGAATCTAGACAAGTAAATTATTTATCTTCTCTGCATTAGTTTCCTTATCATTAAAATGGACATAATAGTAGCTCTCTCACAAGGATGTAAGATGACTATATATGTAATAAGTTTAAAACACTGTTTTCCTTAAAGAGATCTGTATACCTGTGTTTATAGCAGCATGTTCACAAAAGCTAAAAGGTAGAAGTAATTCAAGTGTCCCATCAATAAAAGAAAGAATAAACAAAATGTGGTATATACAATGAAATATCATTCAGTCTTAAAAAGTTAATTTTGACATATGCCACAACATGGATGATCCCTGATGACTGTGGGAGAACAAAAAATATATATCTTGGTCTCTGTCCCCAGTTCCTGGCACAGAGCTCCTAAAACCCTTGTAATTTCCTGGATTGATAAGAGCATCTTTTGTTACAATATTTGATCTTTGATCCCCATTCCTAACAAAGGGCTCCTGAAACCCTTGTCATTTCCTGGGTGATGGGAGTGTCTTTTGTACTAATGAGGTGACTCTGGATGGGCTCCTGGAAGGCTCCTGGATGAGCACTGGTCACCAGAAAGAATAAGCCATAATTAGAAGCTTGGAATTTTTAGTCCCATCCTCCATTCTCTAGAGAGGGGGAAAAGAGCTGAAAACAGACTGAATAAGTTATACCTACATGTGGAAACTTCCATAAAAATCCCAAAAGTATGGGGTTCAGAGAGCTCTCAGGGTGGTGAACACATCTACATACTACACATGGGAACTCCACAAGGACAGAGGCTCCTGCACTGGAGACCCTCCCAGACCTCGCCCTATGTATCTCTTCATCTAGCTGTTCAGTGGTATCCTTTATCGTATCCTTCAATAAACTGATAAATTTAAGTATTTTCCTGAGTTCTCTTAGCAGCTCTAGCATAAATTAATCGAACCTGGTGAGGTAGCTGTGGGAACCTCAGATTTATAGCCACTCGATCACAAGCACAGGTGACAGCGGGACTTGTGACTGGCATCTGAAGTGGGATGGGAGGACTCGTACAGGACTGAGCCCTTCACTTGTGGGGTCTGACACTATTTCCAAGTAGTGTCAGAATTGAGTTAAATTGTAGACTACACAGCTAGTGTCACAGAGCACTGCTTGGTAGGGGAAAACCCACACACATCTGGTGTCAAAAGTACTGTAAATATGATAGTAGTGTGAGAGTAAATGAGAAACAAAGGAGGAAGACTCGGTTCTTCCCAACACAATGACATTATGCTAAGTGACTTATCAGTAACAAAAAGACAAATACTATATGATTCAAGTTATACGAAGTATCTAAAGTAGTCAAATTCATAAAGATAGAAAGTAGAATGGTGGTTGCCTGGGGCTGGGAGAGGGGGAAATGGAGAAGTATTGTTTAATGGGTAGAGTGTTTCAGGTTTTCAAGATATAAAGAGTTCTGGAGATAGATGGTGGTAATGGTTGCACAACAATGTGAATGTACTTCATGCCAGTGAATTGCACCCTTAAAATGGGTTAAAATGATAAATTTTATGTTATGTATATTTTATGACAATTTAAAATAAAATTTTAAAAGATAAAAAAAATTTAAGTAATGAAAAACAAGAACATGACAGCCCTCGATAAACATCCTTTTTAATTCTCTAGAAATTATGTTATCTCATTATCACCAAAGCCCTGCATGGTATAAAACACATTTTATCAGAGGAAAGTGAAGTTTGACCAATGAACCCAAGCCTATCTCCCATAAAAGCCTATATTCCTTTCAATGCTTTAATTCTAAATTATACAAATTCTCAGAAATCCCCCCATCAAGATATCAACTTTAAACACATTTGTCACTCCCATTTCACTGCAAAATGTACATCTATCAAAATAACAAGATTAAAACTACATCTTCTCTCCATTTTCACTATCTCTGTCTTACCTCTTCTTACCACTGTCTGCCTCTTCTTACTTCTGACCTGGACTCTTACAATGTTATTCTAATGGGATTCCTAACACCTCTAATCTAGCATCTGCTCCATCAGGAAAGTTAAATCTTTCAAAAATGCAAATCTGATGTCACTCTCCTGCTTAAATTTATTTTTTATTTTTTTTTATTTTTTTAAAGATTTTATTTATTCATTTGACAGAGAGAGACACAGCGAGAGAGGGAACACAAGCAGGGGGAGTGGGAGAGGGAGAAGCAGGCTTCCCGCGGAGCAGGGAGCCCAATGCTGGGCTCCTACCCAGGACCCTGGGATCATGACCTGAGCCGAAGGCAGACGCTTAACGACTGAGCCACCCAGGCGCCCCTCTCCTGCTTAAATTCTTAAGTGTTTCTGACTACCTAAAGGAGGAAAAAAATAATAATAATAATAATTGTGTTTTCATTTCTCACTTCAGCTTCCCATGCATCTTGTATTCTGACCATACTAAACTATCTGTAATTCCCTGAAAGTGCTATGCAGTTTCATCCTTCAACATGTTTCCTTACTAGAATATGCTTTACCCTCCCTAGTTCTCTTTGTCCAGGAAGCTTTAATCTAGTACCACCAAGAAACCTTCCTCACCCTCTAGCAGACTAAATCAATCTCTTCTACAATACCATTATAAGTTTTGCATATCTCTATTATTGATAACAATTCTCACAATGAATTATATTATCTATTTACATCCAACTGCAACCAGGACTGGAAATGATTTGGCTTAAGGGTTGAACTCTCAGAACTACTGGCCAACTAGTTCCCTGTAATCGTTCCACTAATCTCACAGTAAATGCAATCTTCGCATTTTATGTTATTGAATTTTTTGTATCCCACTAATCATTCTGTAATCTGGTTTGCCTATATGTGCAAAATGATGAAAGTACTAGTCTTTGAGCCTCAGATTCTATACAGAGAAAACAACATTATTCCCACCAAAGAGGGGGCAAAAAAGAATGAGAACTTTTTGGGGTTTTAAGATTTTATTTATTTACTTGAGAGAGAAAGAGCAAGAGAGAGAGAGCATGAGCAGGGGAAGGAGCAGAGGGAGAGGGAGAGGGAGAAGCAGACTCCCTGCCAAGAAGGAAGCCCCGATGCAGGGCTCCCATTGATCCCAGGACCCTGGGATCATGACCCCAGCCAAAAGCAGACGCTTAACTGACTGAGTGACCCAGGCACCCAAAAGAATGAAAGTTTTAAACTATTACAAAAATAAGATGAACTCATGGAGACAAACTGGAGATAACTTTAATAGGAGGGAGATTGATTAAAATGGCATTAACTCTAAATTCTTGAATCCTACCATATCCAAGGGTAACCTGAAGTATATCCAGAGATGTTATCAAATTAAAATAAAATTCACTTAGACTTTGATCACTTGTTTCTTATAGTTAATATCACATTAAAATATTTACATATTTTCTCTTTAAAAATTAGTTAAGAATTGTAGGCTGGGTTAATAATTTGTATTTTTCACAGTTATGATTTGTTTTTCTTTTAGTCTATGAACCTATTATATGCTATCTCTGAAAAATAAAAATCAGGTAACAAAGAATTCTCCTATAAACTGATTATGAATGGGAATTTATTCACATACATAATCTGAAAGCTACCTGACCACAAATAGGAAAGTTAAGATAGCATGAATAATTTTATTTTAAATATGAAAAAGGCTCTTAGAAGAAAAAAAGACTTTGTTTACAGACAGGATTAAAGCATTCAGTTACAGCATTTTATCCCTCTCATTCTGGCAAGGACAAAATAAATACTATGCTAATTAAAATAAAACAGTCCACAGTAACTACTAAAATTTTTCTTGGACAAAATCAACTCCACATGCATTCTAAGTGGTGTGGGGTTCACAATCTCAACTGAGTGCTTCCTTAGATACTAAAAAGGAACCAAAGCTGTATCTTGAGGAAAATGCTGACTTTGTTCACAACTACTCACCTCTGTCACAGCTTACTGTAATAAAAATGCATGACGACTTTCCAACCAACTGAGATTATTGGTCTGCATTTAACTTTGTATCAGAATTTCAACTCTATTGGTTCTTCATCCAGTTTCCAAAGTAAGTAACATGTAATGCCAACAATGAAAACACTTACCAAAAACATAAGCTGAAATTATTTGCTAGCCAGTATCTATTGAGCCACTAGATGAATTATGGGGGAAGGTCTGGGGAATCCTGCATACTCTTCAACCACTTTTCCCCAATGTTTTCCCCAAACACCCTACATGACTACAGAAAAATATATAACCAGGTAATTAACAATGAGACAATTCATGACCTTATTAAGATTTCACCTGTTTTATATGCACACATTTGGTATGAGTGCATTTTTAGTTTAGTGCTATTTTATCATATGCACATCTGTGTGACCACAACCAAAGTCAAGATATAGAACAGTTGGGTCACACAAATCCTTTCTGCTCCCTTTTATAAACACTGCTGCCACCCTCCCTTCCACTAACTCCTAGCCTCTAAAGGCCCTGAGAGCTTTCCTAGCAAATCAGACATTTAAGAAAATGAATTCTATACTCTATATTCCATTAACTAGAATTCCCATCCTATAATGTAAGCATTGCACTGAAACTGAACCCATAAAATGGCAGTAAAAGAAGAAAAAAACCTAACAACCAACATCTCTGGTAAGCATAGACAAAAACACTCAACAAAAAAATTAGCAGATCGGGGATGCCTGGGTGGCTCAGTTGGTTAAGCACCTGCCTTCAGTTCAGGTCATGATCTCAGGGTCCTGGGATCGAGCCCCACATCGGCCTCCCTGCTCAGCGGGGAGCCTGCTTCTCCCCCTCCTCCCCACTTGTGCTCTCTGTCTCTCTCTCTGTCCAATAAATAAATAAAATCTTTAAAAAAAATTAGATCAAAACAAGTAATATGTGAAAAGAATAATACAATACAGGAAATTAGGGTTTATTCCAGGGCAGAAAGGTGGTCCAATATTCAAAGATCAAACCAAAAAAAAAGACCCAACTATACACTGAACACAATATGAAAAGTCAAGGGATAAAGATATGCCATTCTAACACAGATCAAAAGAAAGTTAGAATAGCTATACTGATTTCAGACTCAACAAACTTCAGAAAAAGAAAAATTACCAATTTGGAGGGATATAGGGATAAAGAAAAATACTACATAATGATAAAGGGATCAATTCTCCAAGAAGACATAAGAATCTTTAATATTTATGTGTTCAACAATAAAGCACCAAAATACATAAGGCAAAAATTGATAAAAACACAAGGACAAATAGAATCAATAATTATAGTTGAAGACTTCAAAACTGCTCCATCAGAAACAGACAGATCCAGCAGGCAGAAAATCAGTAACGACAGACTTAAACTGAGCAACACCATCAATCAACTGTACCCAAGTAACACTTATAGAATACTTCATCTAAAAACAGAAGAATACACATACTCAAGCTCATACACTAAGTGGGGAATTCATCGCATTGGATGTAGCTATTTAAAAAAAGAGACAATTCAGGCAGCCTGGATGGCTCACTGGGTTAAGCAGCTGCCTTCAGCTCAGGACATGCTCCCAGGGTCCTGGGATTGAGTCCCACATCGGGCTCCCTACTCAGCAGGGAGTCTGCTTCTCCCTCTGCCCCTCCCCCTACTTGTGCATGCACGCTCTCTCTCTCGCTCTCAAATAAAATAAAATCTTAAAAAAATAAAATAAATTTTAAAAAGAGACAATTCTAAAATCAATAATCTAAACTTCTTGCTTTGGAAACTAAAAAACAAAGAGCAAAATTATTCCAAAGTAGCAGATAAAAAGAAAAATAGAGCAGAAATCAATGAAATTGAAAATAAGAAATCAATAGAGAAAAATCGACAAAACCAAAAACTGCTTCTTTAAAAAGAACAATAAAATTGACAAACCTCAACCCAGGTTAACTAAGAAAAAAAGAAAAAACACTAATTACTAATATGAGAAATGAAAGACAGGTAATCACTACTAATCCCATGGCTACTATATAAAAATAATAAAGAAATGCTATAAACAACTCTACTCTCACATATTTGATAACCTAGATGAAATGAGCTAATACCTTGAAAGACACAATCTACCTAAACTTGCACAATGAGAAATACATAATCTGAATAGGCTCATATCTATTAAAGAAATTGAATCAATATTTAATACCTTCCAAAACAGAAAGCACTGGGCCCAGATTGGTTCACTGATGAATTCTACCAAACATTTAAGCAAACCACTTATACCAATTCTCAACAATTTCTTCCAGAAAACAAAAACAGAGGAACACTTCCAAACTCATTCTATGAGGACAGCATTACCTTAACATCAAAACCAGAAAAATATAAGATAGTAAAACTACACAATCTCTCTTAGAAACATAGATGCAAAAATCTCAAAAGAATCAAATCCAACAATGTACAAAAAGTATTATACAGGGGCGCCTGTGTGGCTCAGTTGTTAAGCGTGTGCCTTCGGCTCAGGTCATGATCCCAGGCTCCTGGGTAGGAGCCCAGCATTGGGCTCCCTGCTCGGTGGGAAGCCTGCTTCTCCCTCTCCCACTCCCCCGCTTGTGTTCCCTCTCTCACTGTGTCTCTCTCTGTCAAATAAATAAATAAAATCTTAAAAAAAAAAAAGAATTATACATCATGAACAAGTGAGATTTATTTCAAATATGCAGTGCTGGATAATGGATTGGAAAATCCATTAAGGACAACAAGCCAAATAAGAAAAATCCAATGATCATATCAATAGATGCAGAAAAAAAGCATCTGACAAACTCTAAAAGCCATTTATGATTTTTTTTTAAAGAAAATTCTCAGCAAAGTAGCAATAGAGGGGAATGTTCTCAATCTAATAAAGAACATCTACAGTAAACCTACAGAAAATATACTTAATAGTGAGAAATCAAATGCTTCCACACTAAGATAAAAAATAAAGCAAGGATGCACCCTTTCATCACTCCTATTCAGCTTCATACTAAAGTCCTACATAATGTTGTAAGATAAGAAAAGGAAATAAAAAGTATACAGATTGGGGGGAAAAAAATAAAATTTTATTTAAGGTGACATAATTGTCTATGTAGAAAATCCCAAAGAATCAATTAAAAAAAAAAAAAAAACACTCCTTCAACAAATAAGCCATTATAGCAATGGTGCAGGAAACAATATATTTATACAAAAGTCAATTACTTTCTTCTTTAAAACTAATTTACAATGAGGGGCGCCTGGGTGGCTCAGTTGGTTAAGCGTCTGCCTTCGGCTCAGGTCATGGTCCCAGAGTCCTGGGACCAAATCCCGCATCAGGTTCCCTGCTCTGTGGGAAGCCTGCTTCTCCCTCTCCCTCTGCCTGCCTCTCTGCCTACTTGTGCTCTCTATCTCTGTGTCAAGTAAATAAATAAATAAATAAATAATTTTTAAAAGTAATTTACATTGGAATTTGAAAAACAGTACTATCTACATTAGCACAAAAAAATATTTATGGACAAATCAAATAAAATACATATAAAATCTATATGACAAAAACCACAAAACTGTGTTAAAAGGTAATCAAAGTTCTAAATAGATATTTCACATACATGGATAGGAAGACTCAATATTCCAACGATGTCTTCCCAATGTGATTTATAGTCAACACAATTAAATATCCCAGAAAGTTAGTTCGTGGATGTTGACAAAATGATTCTAAATTTTAAATAGAAAGCCAAAGACCCAGAATAGCCAATACAATATTGAAGAAAAACTAATGTCAAGACTTACTAGTCTTATTAGTTACTGTAGACTTAAAGCTACAGTAACCAAGATAGCTTGGCATGGACAAAAAAACAAACAAATAGACCAATGGAACAGAATAAATAGCTGAGAAATAGATCGATCCACATAATGTAATCAACTGATCTACGACATGGGAACAATGGCAATTCAATTCTGTAGGCTAGTATTTCAACAAATGGTGCTGATATCCCTGTAGAAAGATATAGAGACATAAGTTTTACATCTTTCAAAAAACTAATGCAAAATGGGCCACAGATCTAAATATAAAATGCAAAACTATAAAATTCCTAAAAGGTTTTCTCATCAGAGAAAACCTAGGTGACCTTGGGTTAGGCAGTTACTTCTTCGATATAATACCTAAAGCACTATCCATGAAGAAAAAAAAATGATAATTTGTGCTTCACTGAAATTAAAACTTCTGCTTTGTGAAAGACCATTAAGGAAATGAAAAGATAACACAAAGACTAGGGGCAAAAAACTTTGCAAAACATATATCTGATAAAAAGACTGGTATCCAAATGTACAATGGATTCTTAAAACTCAAAAATAAGAAAACAATCCAATTTTAAAAAGAGCCAAAGATCTGAAGGCACACTCACCAAAGCAGATACACAAGAAAGCAGATACTCAAGAAAATATGTCATCAGAGAACTGCAAGTTAAAACAAGATACCACTGTACGGCCTATTAGAATGGCTAAAACACAAAACATTGACAATACCAAATGTCAACTAGAATGTGGAGCATCAGGAAATCCCATTAGATGCTGGTGGGAATGCAATATGGTACAATCATTTTGGAAGACAGTTTAGCAGTTCCCAACAAAACTAAACCTACCCTTAACATACAACCCAACAACTGCAATCCTTCGTATTTAGTGAAATAAGTCAGAAACGTGTCCACACAAAAACATGCACATGAATGTTTACTGTAGCTTTATTCGTAACTGCCAAAACTTGGAAGCAACCAAGATGTCTTTCAACAGGTGATGGATAAACAAACTGTGCGACATCATTTAACAGAATATTATTCAGCAATAAAAACAAATAAATAGTGGGGGAGGCTGTGCGTGTGTGGAGGCAGGGGACATATGGAAACTACTTTCTGCCCAATTTTGCTGCAAACCTAAAGCTGCTCTAAAAAATAGTCTCGTAAAAATTCTTTGTTTTTTAAATATTTATTTATTTTAGAGAGAGAGAGATGGAGAGCATGCATGAGTGGGCAGAAAGGCAGAGGGAAAAGCAGCAAAGAAGCAGACTCCCTGCTGAATGGAGAGCCTGATGCAGGGCTTGATCTCAGGACCCTGAGATCATGACCTGAGCCAAAAAAAAAAAAATTGGATGCTTAACTGACTGAGCCACTCAGACGCCCCCCAAATATTCTTTTTTTTTTTTTTTAAAGAAATGAGCTATCAAGCCCAAAAAAGACATGAATGTAAAAGCATACTGCTACACGGAAGAAGACAATCTGAAAAAGCTGCATGATTCCATGTGACATTATTGAAAAAGTAAAACTGGAGATACTAAAAAGATCAGTGGAGCACAAAGATTTTTTTAACAGTGAAATTATTCTATATCACACTGTAATGGTAGATACATGCCATTATACACTTGTCAAAACAAAGAATATACCGGACAAAACATGAACCCTAATGTAAACTATGGACTTCAACTAACAATAATCTACCAGGGATAGTTCCAGTTCAAGATGACAATGTAGTAGGCTTCTGAAATTGCTTCCTCCCACAGACATACCAAATCTACAGTTACATACAGAACAATTCCCTCTGAAAAAATCCAGAAACTAGCTGAAAAACTCCTCTAAATATCACAGGAATGAGAAAAAAAAAAAAAACATTGAAACATGTAGGAGAAGCTGAGATCATCTTGCCATAAACACACTCCCAGCAAAATGGAACACAACCAGGAGGAAACGGACAACTCCCAGCTTCTGCCTAAGGTACAAAGGATTTGGACCCCACATCTGGCACCCTGACCTTTATGATTATCACCAAGAGACAGGCTACTAAAACATCTAGCTTTGAAAGCCAATGGGGCTTGCATCCATGAGACTCACAAGGCTATAGCAAACCAAGAGACAGTTCTTAAAAGCCTCACATGGACTCACCATGGCTAACACTCCAGGACCCAACATAGAGGTAGCAGACTAAAACACACCCAGAAAGAGGTCTGTTTATCTTAGAAGCTGCAGCCCAGGGGCGTGTGGGTGGCTCAGTTGGTTAAGCGACTGCCTTCGGCTCAGGTCATGATCCCAGAGTCCCGGGATCGAGTCCCGCATCGGGCTCCCTGCTCGGCAGGGAGTCTGCCTCTCTCTCTGACCCTCCCCCATCTCATGCTCTCTCTCTCTCTCTCATTCTCTCTCTCAAATAAATAAATAAATAAATATTTAAAAAAAAAAAAAAAAGAAGCTGCAGCCTGAGGACAGGCTTCTAATTTAACATGCATTTAGAGGCCAACTACAATTCTCTCCAGAGACTATGGAGGCAAGCAGATGCCATCTCTATGTCTCCCTCTGCTTCACTCCAGAATGCCACTATCTCCTGAAAAGGAGCTTATGCCCAAGTCTGACATGCTGGTTTTTGCAGCTGCTATCTACGGGATGCCCCTTGATCACATGGCTGTGGTGGCCAGTGGGGAATATGCTCATGGATTCCACAGGACTGAAACAAACAGAGAAACAGTTCTTAACACCAGCTATCCCCCAGGGCACACAGCACAGAAGGAGCAGACTCATCTACCAGTCTTCCCCTGGAAGAGGTATCTTTGCATACTTTTAAAGCTGCTGCCTGAGGATCCAGCTTCCAATCAGCCTGACTAAGATCACCCCTTAGAGACACTGACAGGTCTTGGCAAACCCTAAACTATCGGGAGCCACTAAAGAACAAAGAAGTCAGCTTGGACAGTCCCAAAGGTTTGAGAGACAAGAGCTAAGATAGAGTTCAACTCCTATACAAGATCATACTTTCAAGACTAGGAAGTGGCTGTTTCACATACTGCACAGAAACCAACTAGAGTGGAGGAAAATGAAGCAAAGGAATATGTTCCAAACAAAAGAACAATATAAAATCTCAAAAAAAGACCTTAATGAAATGGAGAAAGTGACTTAACCTGATAAATAGTTCAAAATAACTGTTATAAAGATGCTCACCAACATCAGGAGAACAATGCATAGACAAAGTGAAAATGTCAACAAAGAGAATATATTAAGTACCAAACAGAAATCACAGAGCTGAAGATTACAATAACAGAACTGAAAACTTCAATTAGAGAGATTCAACAGTAGACTAAATGAAGTAGAAGAAAGGACCAGCAAACTCAAAGACAGGGCACTAGAATTCACCCATTCAGAAGACCAAAAAGGAAAAGAAATTAACAAGAGTGAAGATATATTAAGGGATTTATGGAACATCAGGTAGAACAATATTCACATTATAGGGGTCCCAGAAGAAGAGAGAGAGAAAGTGCCAGAAAATTATCTGAAGAAATAATGGGGAGGAAACAGACATTCAAATCCAGGAAGCCCAGAAAGTTCCAAAATAGATGTTCCAAATTAGATCTCCAAAGAGATTCACACCAAGACACATTATAGTTAAATTGCAAAAAATTAAACACAAGGAGAATATAAAAAGCAACAAGAGAAAAACAACTTGTTATACACAAGGAAACCCCCTCCCAAAAGATTATTAGCAGATTTTTCAGCAGAAACTTTGCAGGCCAGAAAAAAGTGCCATTATGTATTAAAAGTGATGAAACAGGGGCACCTGGCTGACTGTTGGTAGAGCATGCAACACTTGATCTCAGGGGGTCATGAATTTGAGCCCCACAAGGGGGATAGAGATCACTTAAAAATAAATAAACTTTAAAAAAAAAAAAAAAGGTACTCAAACAAACAACCAAAAACAAGAATAAAATCACCAAGGTGTCTTTCAGAATTGAAGGAGAGATAGAGTTTTCCAGACAAGCAGAAGGTAAAGGACCTTATCACCACTAGACTAGCTTTATAAGAAATGTAGGGACTTCCTTAACCGAAAACAAAAGGATGCTAATTAGTAAGAAGAAAACATGAAGGTATGAATCTCACTAGTAAAGGCAAATATATAAGTTCAGAATAATCTAATATAATTGTGGTGGGCTAACCAGTTCTAAGTATAATATGAAGGCTAAAAGAAAAATGTAAAAAAAAAACATAACTCTAACTACAATAATTCATTAATGGATACACAAAATACAAATTGTGACATCAAAAACAAAATGGGCGGTGGATAAAAATGTAGAGCTTTAGAATGAATTCAAGTTTAAGTGGTTACCAACTTAAAATATACTGCTATAAAAATGTATGTAAGCCTCATGGTAAACACAAGCAAAAATCTCCAGTAGATACACAAAAGATAAAGGGAAAGGTACCAAACAATATCACTACAGAAGATCCTCAAATCACAAAGGAATAGAGCAAGAGAAAGGAAAGAAATAAGGGAATTACAAAACAGTCAAAAACCAATTAACAAAATGGCAGTAAGTCCATACCTATCAATAATTCTTTAAATGTAAATGGAATAATTTCTCTAATCAAAAGACAGAATGATTAAATGGATTAAAAAAAAAACAACTATATACTGCCTACAAGAGACTCACCTCACCTTTAAAAACACACATAAGTTAAAAAAGAAGGGATGGGAAAAGATATTCCTTACAAAGGGAAACCAAAAAAAGTTGGGGTAAGTATGCTTAATGAGACAAAATACACTTTAAAACAGAAACTGCAATAATTGACAAAGTAGGTCATGATATAATGATAAAGGGGTCAATCCAACAAGAGTATATAACATTTATAAGTATTTATGAACCCAATATAGGAACATCTAAATATGTAAAGCAAATACTAAGAAATCTAAAGGGAGAAATAAACAATACAATAATAGTAAGAGATTCAATACCCCACTTTCACCAATGGATAGATCATCCAGACAGAAAATCAGTAAGGAAGGATTAGACTTAAACAGCACATTAGACCAGATGGACTTAAAAGACATTTATAGAACATTCTTCTCAAGCATACATGGAACATTCTCTGGGACAGATCATACATTAGGCCACAAAACAAGTCTTAATAAAATTAAGAAGATTGGTGGGGGGTGCCTGGGTAGTTCAGTGAGTTAAGCATCTGACTCTTGATTTCAGTTCAGGTCATGATCTCAGGGTCGTGAAATCAAGTCCAGCATTGGGCTCAACACTGGGCATGGAGACTGCTCAAGATTCTCTCTCTCCCTCTCCCCCCCCCAAAAAAAAGATTGGTGGGGACAATGGGGGGGGGGTGGTGATGGTAAAAAATAAAAAAAAATTTTAACTTGGGATGCCTGGGTGGCTCAGTCGGTTAAGCGGCTGCCTTCGGCCCGGGTCATGATCCCAGGCTCCTGGGATCGAGTCCCACATTGGGCTCCTTGCTCAGCGGCAAGCCTGCTTCTCCCTCTCTCTCCCTCTGCTTGTGTTCTCTCTGTCAAATAAATAAAATCTTTAAAAAAAAATTTTTTTTTCACTTAAAAATATTTTAAATAAATAAATATAAGAAGATTGATATCATACCAAGCATCTTTTTCAAACACAATGGTATGAAACTACACATCAATCACAAGAAGAACACTGAAAAACTCACAAATATGTGAAGATTAAACAATATGCTCCTGAACAACCAATCGGTCAAAGAAGAAATCGAAAGAAAAATAAAAGTATCTTGAGACATATGAAAATGGCAATATATAAAAACTTATGGGATGCAGCAAAAGCAGTACTAAGAGAAAAGTTCATAGCAATAAACATCTACATTAAGAAACAAAAAGATCTGAAATGTGACTTTACACTTCAAGGGATTAGAAAAAGTACAAACTAAGCCCCTAAGTTACTGGAATGAAGGAAATAACAAAGATCAGAGTGGAAACTGAGACTAAAGAGACAACAGAAAAGATTAATGAAACTAAGAGCTGGTATTTTGAAAAGATAAACAAAACTGACAAATCTTTAGCCAGACTCGCCAAGAAAAAGAGAGAGAATTCAATAAGTAAAAACTGAAATGAAAGAGGAGACATTATCAATGATACCACCAAACTACAAAAAATCTTAAGAGGCTACTATGAAAAATTAATTAAACAACACCACTCAGGACAACCTAGAAGAAATAGGTAAATTCCTAGAAACATGACCTACCAAGAATGAATCATGAAGAAACAGAAAATCTGAACAGCCTAATTACTAGTAAGGAGATTGAATCAGTAATCAAAAACCACCCAACAAATAAAAGTACAGGACAGAGAGTTTCCCTGGTGAAGTGTACCCAACATTTAAATAAGAATCATTACCAATTTTTCTCAAACTCCTCCAAAACATAGAAGAGGAATCACTCCCAAACTTATTTTACAGGCCTTCAATACTCTAATACCAAAATCAGACAAGGACACTCAAGAAAATTATAGACCAGAGGCGCGCCTGGGTGGCTCAGTCGGTTACGAGTCTGCCTTCAGCTCAGGTCATGATCTCGGGGTCCCGGGACTGAGCCCTGTGTCAGACTCCCTGCTCAGTGGGGAGTTTGCTTCTCCCTTTCCTAGTGCCCCTCCCCACCACTCATGCTCTCTCTGTCTCTCACACACACTCTCTCTTTCAAATAAATAAAATCTTTAAAAAAGAAAAAAATTACAGACCAATATCACTGATGAAAATAGCTACAAAAATCCTCAATAAAATATTAGCAAATCCAATTCAACAATACAAAAGAATCATACACCAGGATCAAACAGGATTTATTCCAGGGGCGCCTGGGTGGCTCAGTCGTTAAGCATCTGCCTTTGGCTCAGGTCATGATCCCAGGGTCCTGGGATTGAGCCCCGCATTGGGCTCCCTGTTCGGCAGGGAGCCTGCTTCTCCCTCTCCCACTCCCCTCCTCGTGTTCCCTCTCTCGCTGTGTCTCTCTCTGTCACATAAATAAATAAAATCTTCAAAAAAAAAAAAAATAGGATTTATTCCAGGGATGCAAGTAAGGTTCAGCATCCACCAATCAATGTGAAAGAATAAAAGTAAAACATATCATCATCTCAACAGATGCAAAAAAGCATCTGATAAAATTCAACATCCATTCATAATAAAAACTCTCAAAAAGTAAATATATATGGAATATACCTAAATATAATAAAGATCATATATCACAGCCCACAGTGCCTATCATACTCAACCATGAAAAGCTGAAAGTTTTTCCTCTAAAATCAGGAAGAAGACAAGGTTTCCAACTCTCCCCACTTTTATTTAACAGAATACTAGAAGTCCAAAGAAATCTCACAATTAGGCAAAAAATAAATAAATAAAAGACAACCAAATCAAAAAGAAGTAAAATTGTCTCTATTTACAGATGACATGATATTATATGTAGAAAAGCTTAAAGATGCCACCAGAAACTTAGAACTAATCAACAATTTCAGTAAAGTTGCAGGATACAAAAATCAATGTCATTTCCATATACTAACAACAAACTATCAGAGATATTAAAAAAACAATCCCATATAAAGCAAAAAAAAAAAAAAAACAAACAAAACCACAAAACAAAACAAAAAAACCATCTAAGAATAAATTCAACCAAGAAGATGAAAGTCTGGTACATTGAAAACTATAAGACACTGACAAAAGAAACTGAAAAAGACATAAATAAATGAAAAAATATTCTGTGCTCATGGATTAGAAGAATATTGATAAAATGTCCACACTACTCAAAGTAAACTACAAATTCAATGCAATCCTTATCAACATTCCAACAGCACTTTTCACAGAAATAGAACAAATAATCCTAAAATTTGTATGCAACAACAAAAGAGCCTGAATAGTCAAAGCAATCTTAAGAAGAAAAAGTTAGAGGCATCATACTCCCTCATTTGAAACTACATTACAAAGCTATAGTAATCAAAACAGTATGGCATTGGCATAAATAGACCTAAGATCAATGGGAAAAAAAAAAGAGAGAGATCAATGGAACAGAACAGAGCCCAGAAATAAACCCATGCATATATATTCAATTAATAAATAAAAGGAACAAAAAACATACAATGGGGAAAGAATACTCTCTTCAATAAATGGTGCTGGGAAACTGGACAGCCTTATATGAAATAGTGAAATTGGACCACTATCTTACACCACATAAAAAAGTCAACTTAAAATGGATTAAAAACTTGAACATAAGACCTGAAACCATAAAGCTCCTAGAAGATGGCAAGTTCCTTGATGTTGGTCTTAGCAATGATTTTTTGAATCTGACACATAAGCAAAGGCAACAAAGACAGAAATAAATAAGTGGGACTATATCAAACTAAAAAGCTTCTGTACAGCAAAATGAAAAGGCAACCTGCAGAATGTAAGAAATTATTTGCAAATCATATATCTAATAAGAGGTTAATATCCAAAATATATAAAGAACTCATACAACTCAATAGCATTAAAAAAAATCCAATTTAAAAATGGGTAGAAAGGGGTGCTTGGGTGGCTCAGTCAGTTAAGCATCTGCCTAGGGCTCAGGTCATGATCCCAGGGTCCTGGGATCCAGCCCCACACTAGGCTCCCTGCTCAGCAGGGAGTCTGCTTCTCCCTCTGCCTTCTCCCCCTGCTTGTGCTCACTTGCTCTCTCTCTCTGTGTCAAATAAATAAAATTTTTAAAATTATAAAATTAATTAAAAAAATAAAAAATAAAAATGGGCAGAGGGTCAGGGCACTTGGGTGGCTCAGTTGGTTAAGCATCTACATTTGGCTCAGGTCATGATCCAGGGTCCTGGGATCAAGACCCCCATCAGGAGCCTGCTTCTCCCTCTCCCTCTGCCTCTCCCTCTCCCTCTGTCCCCTCCCCCTGCTGATGCTTTCTCTCTCTCTCTCTCTCACACTCTCTAATAAAATCTTGAAAAAAATAAAATGGGCAGAGGGTCTGAATAGATATTTTTCCAAAGACATACAAATGGGCAATAGCTACCTGAAAAGGTGCTCAACATCACTAATCATCAGAGAAATGCAAATCAAAACCACAGTGAGCTATCACCTCATACCTGTTGGAACAGACATTATCATAAAGACAGACGTAACAAGTGTTGATGAGGATGTGGAGAAAAGGGAATCTTTGTGCACTGTTGGTGGGAATGTAAATTGGTACAACCAATATGGAAAACAGTATGAAGCTTCCTCAAAAAATTAAAAATAGAGGGGCGCCTGGGTGGCTCAGTCGTTGTGCGTCTGTCTTCGGCTCAGGTCATGATCCCAGGGTCCTGGGATCGAGCCCCGCATCGGCCCCCTGCTCCACAGGAAGCCTCCTTCTCCCTCTCCCACTCCCCCTGCTTGTGTTCCCTCTTTCACTGTGTCTCTCTGTCAAATAAATAAATAAAATCTTAAAAAAAAAAAAAAAATTAAAAATAGAACTACCATATAACCCAGCAATTCCACTTCCACTTCTGGGTATTTGTCCTTAGGAAATGAAATCACCATTTCAAAAAGATATCTGCAACCCCATATTCATTGCAGCATTATTTACAATAACCAAGAGATGGAAACAATGTGTCTGTCAATAGATGAATGGAAAAAGAAAATGTGATATACAAACACAATGGAAAATTATTCAACGATAAAAAAAAATCTTGCCATTTGCACAACATGGATGGGCCCTGAGGGCCTAATGCTAACTGAAATAAGTCAGAAAAAGAAACAAATACTGTATGATCTCACTTATAGGAGGAATCTAAGGGGAAAAAAAAGAAAATCTGAACCCATAAAAAGAACAAATTTGTAGTTACCAGAGGTGGGAAGTGGGCAAAGTGGGTGAAGGGGGTCAAAAGGTATAAACTTTTAGTTACAAGATAAATTAAGTCCTGGGAATGTGATTTACTTAATGATACTGATTATTTATCTGACGTTGTTAAGAAAGTAGATCTTAAAAGTCTCATCATAAGAAAACTATTACTATGTGTGCTAATGGATGTTAACTAAACTACTGTGCTGGGGCGCCTGGGTGGCTCAGATGGTGAAGCGTCTGCCTTCAGCTCAGGTCATGATCCCAGGGTCCTGGGATCGAGCCCCACATCAGGCTCCTGGCTCAGCGGGGAGCCTGCTTCTCCCTCTCCGTCTGCCTCTCCCCCTGCTCATGCTCTCTCTTTCTGTCTGTATCTCTGTGTCTCAAATGAATAAATAAAATCTGTAAAAAAATAAACTACTGTGCTAATCATTCTGCAATATATAAATATATCAAAATATTATGCTGTACACCTAAAACTAATACAATGTTATATGTCAGTTATATCCAATAAATAATAATAATAATTTATCAGTATTGGCTTATCAACTGTAACAAATGTACCACACTGATACAAAGATATTAATAAAGGAAATTGTGTGGGGGTAACAGGGAGGGGGAACTGAGGGGTATATGGGTACTGCCAGTACCATCCCTTCAATCTTTCTGTAAACCTAGTATTACTCTAAAAAATAAAATCCGTTAATTAAAAAAACAAACAAACTGGCAATATCAAGTGCTAAGAAAGATACAAAGCACCCAGAACTCTCCAAATATTGCTGCTGGAAGGCAAAAATGGTACAACCACTCTGGAAATCAGTTTGGCAGTTAATATACACTTATCATATGACCCAGGAATCCCACTCCTAAATATTTACCCTAGAGAAATTAAAATTTATGCTCACAAAAAACCATGTATGCAAATATTTATAGCAACTTTATTCTTAATGGCCAAAACCAGGAAACAACCCATATGTCCTTCAATGGGGAGAACAGAAAAACTACTGATACACAAAAACATGAATGAATTTCAATGGCGTTATGCTGAGTAAAAAGTCATTCTCAAAACATTACACACTCTATGATTCCATTTATGTGACATTCTGGAAAATGTAGAGGTATAGCTATAGAAAACAATGTTACCAGGGGTTAAAAGTGGGGACAAAGTATAATTACAAAGGGGACAGCACCAGGGAATTTTTTGGAGTAATGGAACAGTACAATATTTTCATTGTCATGATACTTATATGAGTCTATACAGATCTTGTAACTCAGAACTGTACACTGAGAAAAAAAACTACAAATACACACACACACACACACATACACACACCTCTATTATGGTGGTGGTTGCAAAAGCATATACATTTGTCAAAGTCAGAGAAGAATTAAAATGGATTAATTTAACTGTATATAAATTAATTCTCAATAAAACTTTTTAAAAGAGCAAAAAAATTGAATACACACTTCACAAAAAAAGATATACAATAGCCAATCAACATATGAAAATGTCTTAACACCAATAGTCATCAGAAAAATGCAAATTAAAACCAAGTCAAAAACTCCATCAACAGAAGAATTAAATAAACAAAATGTGTTATAGCCGCAAAATGGAATATTACTTAGCAATAAAAAGGAACAAACCACTGATAGATGCAAAACAGAGACGAATTTCAACATTTTACTGACTAAAGGAAGCAAAACATAAAAGAGTACTGTATGAACAGGCAAAACTACCCTACAGAAATAGAAATCAGAAAAGTGGTTCCAGTAGTGGGGTGGAGGTTGGGACAGCAGGCAAAGCTAAGATACAATGGAAAAGGAGACAAGGGAACTTTCAAGGCTCATGACAATGCTCTATTCCTTTGGAAACAATGGGACAGTGAACATCACTTTTCATATTATAGGGAACCATTTTTTTTTTTAAAGGTTTTATTTATTTGACAGAGAGAAAGATAGCCAGAGAGGGAACATAAGCAGGGGGAGTGGGAGAGGGAGAAGCAGGCTCCCCGCAGAGCAGGGAGCCCGATGTGGGACTCGATCCCAGGGCCCTGGGATCATGACCTGAGCCGAAGGCAGACACTTAACGACTGAGCCACCCAGGTGCCCCTAAAGGGAACCATTTTTGAGTGGGATTGGTTACATATGTCACATTAGTCAATACTCATCCAGTTATATACCTAAGACCTGTGGAACCTATTTCATGAAATTATATCTCAATAAAAACCACAAATAAGTAAACAAATGAGTTAAAATTCTGCTAAAGACTATGCAAAGTTATTTTTGTCATTCACAGAAACCCACTAAAAACAATTGTGTGTGGGGAGTGCCTGGCTGGCTCAGTCAGTAAAGCATGGGACTTTTGATCTCAGGGTTGTAAATTCAAGTCCCACAATTGGTGTAGAGATTACTTAAAAAAAAATAATAAATCTTAAAAAAAAGGTATGTGAGAGAAACAACTAAGCAAGATACTGGTACAGCCTCAAACTCTACAAACTGAAGCATACTTAGCAAAATCTGTGAAGTCTAAAGAAACAAAAGAGCATAGCAATGCTGACACATGCATCACTTTAATCTCAAACAGGATACAGATTTCCAAAACCTTAAGTATCACTATCTTCAGGAAGACATCCAACGGGTGGGAAACTAGGCCTGGGAAAAGAAAATATGTCTCGGGGCACCTGGGTGGCTCAGTCGTTAAGCTTCTGCCTTCGGCTCAAGTCATGGTCCCAGAGTCCTGGGATCGAGCCCCGCATCGGGCTCCCTGCTCTGTGGGAGGCCTGCTTCTCCCTCTCCCACTCCCTCTGCTTGTGTTCCCTCTCTCCCTGTCTCTCTGTCAAATAAATAAATAAAATCTTTTAAAAAAAGAAAGAAAATATGTCTCTGAAGACACTCTGTTTTATTCAGTGGGTTAGAGGGAACTAAAGAAGAAAGTAAATGGTTAGCTTCTCAGGAAAAGGAGACTGCTGAAATAGAGAGTTAAGGAAAAAGAGAAGACAGAAGATTATAACACAATGACTTAATACTTAAAGAGCTCTCAGGTAATCCACATCTGCCTCTTGAAGGCCAAAAACTAAAAGATATGTATGACCCAAGAGTAAAGGAAAAAACACATTTAGTGAGATACCGCTTAAGGAAATTAAGCCTATGTCTACTTCCAAGAGATTGTGTGTGTGTGTGTGTGTGTGTGTGTGTTTAAAATTATTTAGGGACACCTGGGTGGCTCAGTTGGCTAAGCGTCTGCCTTCGGTTCAGGTCATGATCCCGGGGTCCTGGGATCGAGCCCCACATCGGGCTCCCTGCTCAGCAGGGAAGTCTGCTTCTCCTTCTGCCTCTCCCCTGACTCGTGTGCGCTCTCTCTCTCTCTCAAATAAAAAATAAAATCTTAAAAAAAAAAAATTATAGATATTGTACATGTTTGTTCCACAATAAATTCAATATCCTAAGACAGAATACATAAATGCAAAGAGATCAAATTTTCTCAAGATAATGTTTTCTTCTTCCTATTAAATTGGCAACAATTTTGCTGTATGATAATATCCAGTGCCAGTAAGTTTCTAGAAAAATGGGAGCTCTCATTGGTGACAATACAAATTGTGCACATTTTCTGAGAGACAATTTTGTAATGTTCATTAAAATTTCATATATAAATTCCCTTCAACCTAGTAATTCTGCTCAAAAATGGTTTTCTACATATGAAAAACGATGTTTAAAAAAAAAGGAGAAAACTTGTTCACTGCAGCATTGTTTCTATTCGCAAAACTCTAGAAACAACTAATACCAGTGAACTAAGTGGATTATGTATATGGTGACAGATGATAGCTACACTTGTGAGCACAGCATAACATAAAGAGAAGCTGAATCACCATGTTGTATACCTGAAACTAATGTAATATTGTGTGTCAATTTTACTAAAAAAAAAATTTTTTTAATTATGGTATATTGTAAATTTTTACAGTACTACAAAGCCAACAAAAATAAATAAAAGAAGTAGATCTAAATGTATTAAAATAGGAAAACCTGGATGGTTCAGTCAGTAGAGCATGTGATTCTTGATCTCAGGGTTGTGAGTTCAAGCCCCACGTTAAGTGCAGAGATTACTTAAATAAATAAATCTTTATTTATTTATTTTAGGTTTTATTTATATATTTGAGAGAGAGGGCGAGAAAGTGAGAGAGAACACAAGTAGGGGGGAGGGATAAAGGGGAGAGGGAGAAGCAGACTCCCTGCTAAGCAAGGAGCCTGATTCAGGACCCCCAGGACCCTGGGATCATGACCTGAGCCAAAGGTAGATGCTTAACCAACTGAGCCACCCAGGCACCCAATAAATAAATCTTTAAAAATAAAAAAAATGTGTTAAAATAGAAAAAAAAATTTTAGCATCTATTAAATGAAAACAAAGCACAGAACAGTATATATTTCATGATCTCTGTTCTATAACAATTAAAAAATAATACAAATTATTATTTATGTAGGCATATGTATTTTTTTTCTTGAAAGGAATGAAAAAAAAACTATTAATGGTGGTTGCCTTTAGGAAAAAGGAACAGAGAAAGATTATTTATTTCACCTATACCTTTCTTTACATCCCAAATTTTCTAACCTTACGCAAATTTTTTTTATGTCAGCAGAAGTCATCTTGTCTCATTTATTATTTCCCTTTTTTGTACCTTGTATATAAAACAAACAAATGTATTATTTGATAGTTAAATTTTTAAATAATGTTAAAGCAACTAATATTAATGACAAATCTTTCCTCTGAGAACAAGTTATAATAAATGGTTAATTTTTCTTGTCTGTAACATAAAAACATTCAACATGACTTAAAATTTGTTATCCTAAAATGCTAATCTTATGAACTGAAGTGCTTCCCCCTGCCAATTTCATATGTTAAAGTCCTCACCATCAATATGACCATATGGGGAGATGGGGCATTTACAAAGATAATTAAGTTTAAATGAGGTCATAAGGGTAGGGACCTAATCCAACAGGGCTAGCGTCCTTATAAGAGGAGAAGCACCACGGATGTGGGTACACAGAAAAAAAGGTCACAGGAAGAAATAGCAAGAAGATGGCCATCTATAAGCCAAGGAGAAAGGCCTTAGAAAAACCAACCCTACATGCACCTTGATCTTGGACTTCAGCCTCCAGAACTGTTAGAAAAGAAATTTCTGTTGTTTAAGCCACCCAATCTGTGGTATTTTGTTATGTTAGGCTAGCAGACTAATACAGGCTCAAATGGATAAACTGGAAAATCTGAGAAAAATTCTATTTTTAAAAATTGACTGTGAGTTATACCAGGCATGAGGAAAAAAATAATACTTAAAATGTGTCATCTTGGGGTGCCTGGGTGGCTCAGTTGGTTAAGTGTCTGCCTTTGACTTAGGTCATAATCCCAGGGTCCTGGGATCGAGACCCACGTTGGCCTCCTGACTCAGCGGGAAGCCTGCTCCTCCCTCTCCTGCTCCCCCTGCCTGTGCACTCTCTCCCTCTCCCTCCCTCTCTCTCTAATAAATAAATAAAATCTTTAAAAAAAAAAAAAGTGCCATCTTAAGCCCTATTCTTGAAAGCTCCATAATATACCATATACCTTTTAAAGTACAGTTGTGTCACATTTTAAATTTACAAGAGCAAATTTACAAGAGCAAAAGAGCAAATGATTCTAATAAGCTTAATATGCTCATAAATTTAAAATATCTTTTATAATAACGAGATTTAAATTTCAAGAAAACAATCACACAAAATAAGGTATACTTAAACTAAAGGAGACCCCAACCTCAAAGCATCACTTCAACAAATACCAGAAATAAACTAATTAAAAACCTGCATATAGGGGCGCCTGGGTGGTTCAGTCGGTTAAGCAGCTGCCTTCGGCTCAGGTCATGATCCTGGGGTCCTGGGATCAAGCCCCACGTCCAGCACCCTGCTCAGCAGAGAGCCTGCTTCTCCCTCTCCCTCTGCCTGCCACTCTGCCTACTTGTGCTCTCTATCTCTCTGTCAAATAAATAAATAAAATCTTTTAAAAAAATAAAAAATAAATAAAAATAAAAACCTGCATATAACACAAAAAAATCCAAGCAAGGATATATAAGAAGATGAAAATTCAGTTTTATTTAAATATTTTAAACACACCAAACAACACTATGAACTTAAAAGAAATTAGTTTTTATTTACCCCCTGCAAAGGGAGATCCCAGTGTTCTGAGCTTCTGAGTTTGGACAGTGGGGACTCAACACGAACATCTTCCGGTTTTGCATTTAACATTTTTGTTATCTGAAATCAGAATGAGAAAATAATCAGTTTAACTGAAATATAAATAAGAACTGAATCATATTAACCGAACTAACAGAATCATTATATTAACCTGCCTTATACTTTGCTATTAGTTTTTTGGGTTTTTTGATTTTTTAAAATAAGCTTTACACCTAACATGAGGCTTGAACTCATGACCCCCAGATCAAGAGTCACATGCTCTACTGACTGAGCCAACCATGCGCCCCATTTTGCAATTAGTTTTAAAGAGTTTTAAATTCAGTGACTAGGGGCCCCTGGGTGGCTTAGTCAGTTAAGCATCTGCCTTCGGCTCAGGTCATGATCCCAGGGTCCTGGGATCCAGCCCCGCATGGGGTTCCCTGCTCAGCGGGGAGCCTGCTTCTCCTTCTCCCTGCTGCTCTGCCTGCTTGTGTGCTCTCCCTCTCTCTGCCAAATAAATAAAATCTTTAAAAAAATAAATAAATTCAGTGCTTAATTTACAGGCAGTTAAATAGAATTTATTTAAAAAACCTCTCATTCAGGGCACCTGGGTGGCTCAGATGGTTAAGCATCTGCCTTCAGCTCAGGTCATGATCCCAGGGTCCTGGGATCGAGTCCCGCATCGCGCTCCCTGCTCCTTGGGAGCCTGCTTCTCCCTCTGCCTCTCTCTCTGTCTCTCATGAATAAATAAATAAAATCTTAAAAAAAAATAAAAAATAAAAAAAAATAAAAAAATAAAAAACCTCTCATTCAGTATTAAGATAGGTAAATTAAGTATCACAATAGCCTCCTAACTATTCTCTTACCCGCAGTCTCTACCTCTTCTAATCTTTCAAACACTATCCCCATAGTTCTCTGATACACAAACCTAATGATCGCTACAACATTTAACATACAACGGCACCACTACTCAAAGATAAAACTCTTAACAATCTGGGTTCCTTAACATCAGCCACACATCACTGACTCTATACCCCAACCTCACCATTTACTCAACTTCCTTCAAACACGTATTATTATTTTATATCTCTAGACCTTTGTATGTACTGTTCCCTTTGTATGTATGTATGAATGCCCTTCCCTCTACTTTTCCCTTGTGAAATACTTCAGATTCTGCTCAAAATTATTCTCCTATCCACACAACTGTCACTCCCGCAACCAAGGCATTCTTTTCTCTCGGTATTAGTACTTGGCACATTTTTATTATGTTATTTATATTACATGTATCAAACTGTATTATAAATATTTGTCTACATGTCTGTCTTCTCCAGGCTATGGAGGTCTTTAAAGAGAGTGCCCTGTGTGCCTGGGTGGCTCAGTCAGTTAAGTGTCTGCCTTCAGCTCGGGTTGTGATCCCACAGTCCTGGAATCAAGTCCAGCATCTGGCTCCCTGCTCAGTGGGGAGTCTGCTTCTCCCTCTGCCTCTGTCCACCCCTTCCCCCCCGCCCCCCCCCCACTGCTCATCCTCTCTCTCTCACTCACTCTCTCTCTCAAATAAATAAAATCTTTTTTAAAAATTAAAAAATAAAATAAAGAGAGTACCCTGACTTAGTCACCTTTATATATCCAAAGTATATGGCTCAAGATGTGCTGAATAAACAAATGAATGTATGGATTGTAACCACAAGTTTGAAATCACTTGTTTGGAACTTAAAATACCTTAAATTTCACATTAAGAGAAAGTTATAAACAATAGTTAAGCATCAAATTCAGGCTATAAAATATAACATACAATAAGTACTATATCAACTACAACTAGCAACAATCCATAAAATGATTTCAGTGAGAGCAGAGTAAAAGTCAGGAGGATAGAATAAATTTGAAGAAAGGATACCTCAACTCTTATATCACTAGCACCTCTGAGTTGATCCTCTTAGGTACTAATAACTTCTTAATTATTTATATCTAATCTGTATTAAAAGGTATCTCTTCATAATTCTTCATCTGCAAAAGACAATTTTATCTCTAAATCATTTCCTTTGGGGGCGCTGGTGTGGCTCAGTCGGTTAAGCGTCTGCCTTCAGCTCAGGTCATGATCCCAGGGTCCTAGGATTGAGCCCTGTATCGGGCTACCTGCTCAGCAGGGAGCCTGCTTCTCCCTCTCCCTCTGCCTGTCGTTCCCCTTGCTTGCGCTCTCTCTGTCAAATAAAGAAATAAAATCTTTAAAAATAATAATAATAAAATAAATCATTTCCTTTATATTCTTAATTCGGGAACAACAATTGCTTCCTCAAAGGGTAAGGTAAGGGCTTCAGGCTGTTCACACCCATGGATCCTCTGTGAGCAGGTTATTTAGCCTACACTGGATTTTGTGGTATACTATATTTTCCAAAAATGGCCACAATATTCCACATCCCACATGCTCTTCTTACGATGTGACACTGACAGTCCTCCAACACCAGGTGCACTCTACATTCCTTCCCCTTGAATCTGGGCAGGACTGTGACTTCCAAGGCTAAATCATTAAAGGCATTATTTATATTGCTTCAGCCTGCCTCTCACATTCCTGTGTGTCCTCTCTCCCTTTTTTTTTTTTTCCCCTTCTCTTTCTCTCAGTATACATTCCTCAGGAGACCTGAACCACTAAGTAAAAAATCTTGGACACCATTAAGCAGCTATACTGGAAGATACTGACTCTTCTCAGCACAGATATCAAGATAAGTGAGGGAGCAACCTTTACAGGCCCTAGCCTCCAAGCCAACCTAGCTAACTCCCACATAAAACAAAGAAAAGTTATCTTCAATTGAACCCTGCCCAGACTGCAGATTCCTGAGCAAAGTAAGTTCAAGCCACTAAGTTTGGGGGTAATTTGTTACATGGCCCTAGTAATAACCTAAAAAGTTACTCAGTTCAAACTTGAAGGACAGGGGTGCCTGGGAGGCTCAGTCAGTTAAGTGTCTGACTTCAACTCAGGTCATGATCTCAGGGTCCTCGGATGGAGAACCATGTGGGACTCCCCACTCTGCGGGAAATCTGCTTCTTCCTCTCCCGCTGGCTCTGCCCCTCTTCCCACTCATGCGCATTCACACGCTCTCTCTCTCTCTCTCAAAAAAAATAAATAAAATCTTTAAAAAAAATCTAAAAAAAACTTGAAGGACAGCAACTAAGATTCGGAAAAAGTAAGAGTTGGTTATGCATGTTGAGTATATTGTAAAATTAGCTTCTTATAAAATACTGCTGATGTCTGCGGTGGAAGATTTTGTATTCCTTTTTCACAGGAATTAGTTTTCAATCACTTTACCTATGAATGGTTTAGATTCAGTATTAATGAATTATTTACACTAATAAATATTCATGCATACTTCCATTAGGATGGACACAAATCGTAATCTATCCTATTTTCAAAAAGGGCAGTTCTCTATTCCTCCAAAGTATAGACACATGAAATCTGGATGTTTATTAAAACTCTATCCATTAGCATCAAAAGCTTTAAAAATCGAAGTATATATAAATATTTATGAACAGGGATATAGACTCCATATTACTTTTAATATAGAAAAACTAGAAACAATAATAAAAGAACAATTAAACAGAATTATGGCAAAACTAAACCAAATGAGATACTATTCAGTTGTTATTAAATAACATGTTCCAGAAGATTAATGATATTAAGAAATTATTTTGGGAGCTCAGTCAGAAGAGCATGCAACTCTTGATCTCAGGGTCATGAGTCTGAGCCCCATACTGGGTGTAGAGATTACTAAAAAATATAAATAAACTTAAATTTAAAAAAAGAAATTATTTTGAATATAAGTATAAAAGAAAAAATACAGAATCTTTCTTTTTTTTAAAAAAAAAGATTTTATTTATTAATTTGAAAGAGAGAGACACAGCAAGAGAGGGAACACAAGCAGGGGGAGTGGGAGAGGGAGAAGCAGGCTCCCTGTGGAGCAGGGAGCCCAATGCGGAGCTCGATCCCAAGACCCTGGGATCATGACCTGAGCCGAAGGCAGACGCTTAATGACTGAGCCACCCAGGCGCCCCGTTTTATTTATTTTTTAATAGGAATACAATGCAATTATAAAAGGAAAGGGAAAAAAATATTAACATTTAAAGCTCCAGAAAAACCTCTCCTGTAGCTTCCTGATTAATAACTTATAGATTTAAATCTCTCACTCTAATATTGTATATGAGTATAGGACAAGCAGATTTCAGGTACAACTAACTACTCTACTGTCAATTTTTTCTACACTAACTTCATGTACATATTATGGTTGAACAAATAAGTAAATATATGGTACATAATGATAGAAAAAAAGTTAAAAATAAAAAAAAGGGAAAAGGCTAGGATAAGCTCTGTGGTGTTGGACTGGAATCAGAAGTATCAGTATTGGGGCACCTGGGTGGCTCAGTTGGTTAAGCATCTGCCTTCAGCTCAGGTCATGATCCCAGTGTCCTGGGATCGAGCCCCGCATCGGGCTCCCTGCTCAGCCAGGAGTCTGCTTCTCCCTCTCCCTCTGCCTGCTGCTCTGCCTACTTATGCTCTCTCTCTGTGAAATATAGAGATGTGTGTATGTGTATGGGTTAGCATAGAAAAATTTTTCTAGGGGCGCCTGGGTGGCTCAGTCGTTAAGCGTCTGCCTTCAGCTCAGGTCATGATCCCAGGCTCCTGGGATCGAGCCCCGCATCGGGCTCCCTGCTCGGCAGGAAGCCTGCTTCTCCCTCTCCCACTCCCCCTGCTTGTGTTCCCTCTCTCGCTGTCGCTCTCTCTGTGTCAAATAAATAAAATCTTAAAAAAAAAAAAAAAAAATTTTCTAGTCTTCTCTAGTGAGAGCCTAGAAACAATGACACCCCAAGAGCAATGAGCACACCTAGGTGCACCCAGACCTAGATTTCTAAATACAACTCTTCAATAAAAGAACCAGGGCTCCTTAAAAAGTATCTTGGAGTACCAGAAATAAGTGCTAAAAAAAAGGAGCATGTTAAAAGGGCATAGGATCCAAACTGAAAGATCTTCTAATACCTAAGCTAAACATTTCATTTCAATCAAAAAAGCCAATAATGCTGTAATAAATTATAACCCATAGAATAGATACTCTTGAGTCCATATTAATAAAAATAAGTAATTGAATAAATAAATAAGGAGAAAAGAGGGGTAGCTCTCCCTTACAGAAGAACTTCAATTAATAAATGTAGAGGGAATGAGGGAAAAAGAAAATCACCAATAGAATATCATATACACAAATGTTGCAGACCAGATCCACTGCTAGATGGTAAAACAGTGGGTGAAAGTTTAAGAAACAGTATATTTGCATAGATTCAAAGTATCTCTCCCACGATATCTACTTACTACAAAGTGAAGGAGTAACTTTACAATGGAATAACCAGGTAGAAGCCATCTTAAGCAGGTAGTCAAGACTGACATCACCAGTAATAAGACATATCATTATTGTGTATTGTGTACTCCTGACAGGATACACTAAGAAGGGCATATCATGTTATATTCTTCCCCAAAAGCCATAACTTTAATCTACTCATAAGAAACCTGAGACAGGGGCACCTGGCTGGCTCAGTCGGAAGAGCATGCAACTCCTGATCTCACGGTTGTGAGTTCAAGCCCCACGTTGGGTGTAGAGATTACTTAAAAATAAAATCTTTTAAAAAAGAAAAGAAACCTGAGACAAACTGAAACTGAGGAATTCAACAAAATACTGACAAAATCATAGTACTCTAAAAATGTCATGATCATGAAAGAACAAAGACTGAAGAACTGTCACAGAATCAAGGAAATCAAGGAGACATGACACCTAAATGCAACGTGGGATCCTGGAATGGAAAAACAACACTATTTTTAAAAAAAGCTGAAGATATCCAAGTAATGTCTGTAGCTTAAAGTATTGTCCAAAGTTAATTTTTAAATTTTGTTGTACTTTGGTTACATAAGATATTAACACTAGGGGAAGCTGAATGAAGGGTAGATGAGAACTCTGTAGTATTTCTGTAAATTTTCTGTAAATCTAAAGTTACTTGAAAATAAAAAGTTAAATACTGCCATACATCTAAAAATAAGAAAGAGAAATGCATTTACTCAATATTAGGCATTTCTCCACTGATACATCAGAAAGAGAGAGTTCAATTGAAATATCATCTAATGGTAGACTTTCAACTGCATGAAGCAGCAACCGAAAACAGAGCATTTCACTTCACTGGAGGTGTTAAACACAAAAGAAATAGTAGTCAATACAGAGGTATTTAAAGCTGGGTATGGCAGTGTACGAATTTATTTTTAACCCCCTCATTTACGCCATGTAAGCCAAATCCAAAATTTTAAAAGAAATCATACCCACAAATGTAAAGTAAGCTAAGGTGGAAGAGTATCTAAAGCCATGCTATTTGGTCTTGTCTGTGTACTCTTGATTCCCTCTCAGAGTCCTAGTTATGATTCCTCCAGCTTTGTTCCATGAAATGTACCAAATTAAAGTTCTCTGTGCCAAATTCAAAGTCCTCTGTGCATAATTTGGAATGCTTCAGAAAAAAGTATCTAATAAATTATATGTATATCAGGGTACTACTGTGTTTAAGTCACAAAATTCTAGAGGAAAAAAAGATTATCTTTCTAAAAAGAAATTAAATTTTTGAAACACTTCCTACATAGGTAGAAACTTCATTTTGCTTCTTTTGCTACTCTTGGCTTACACAGAAGAAATAAAATAAAATAAAGTAAAATAAATAAATAAATTTTAATAGGAAATATTTCAAATAGTAATTTTCAGCACATGACTTGAGCACAACCTTTCTATATCTACAGTATTACAATTAATGAATGTGAGGTATGCTAATATATTCAGTTATCAAAGAAATGCTGGGTTATGTTTCATATAAAAACTAAAATAAGGCCTACAAAGTATACTGATACAGCTTACAATGATTTAAACAAGGCAGATCCCAGAAAGTGTTTCTTTCTTGGTTAACCTTTGAATTATTTAGGATATACTATTCCCTGCAAAACAGTAATTAGTTATGGTTTTATAATATTTTCTTTAAATTTTTATTAAAAAGAAAAATAGCAAAATACTTTCAATATTGGTAACTCTAAAGATAATGAATAGATTAAAAGCAAAACTAATGCATACCTTATGTAACTCAGAAGATGAAGACTTTTTCCTTTTTCCTTCTGTGATAATTTCTACAAAGACATGGTAAAAATTATCATTTAACATCTAAATGAAATAAACAATGTGAAAAAACAAATCCTTTCACAGCCATCCTTTGTTTTAAATTAACTTGCTAGGGTCAGAATTTGTACTGATACATTTTACAAAACCTAACAGACTAAACATAAAGGTCAAAAAATAATCAGAAGAATAGCAAATTCTCACAAAATCCTTTCATTAAATAACATGTATGATGACAACAGAAAAAAGAAGAAAACTTGGCTCTAAGAACTAAATAAGATATTCCCTGGCAAAAGTCCAACAGGTATTCAATAAATGCTGGTTGAACCATATGACCAGATAAACGTTGATAATAGGGGAAGCTGGAGGGAGGGGGGGTGAAGCAAAAGGTGAGAGGTATGTTTGGAATATTCTACAAAAACACTTCCAGTTCTACTACATATTTAAGCATCTCTGCAACTAGGAACAGTTTAACTGTCTCCTCACCAACATTTCTCAGACTTCCTGTGGATTTTTCCTTTATGATTCTTTCATTCAATCAGCAAATTTACTGAATGTCTATCATGTGCCTGGCATGTTAGGCAGTGGGGATAGTGTAGTAAGCAAATTAAACACAGTCTAAGCTTTTCAGGAACTTACAATTTACTGGAATATATCAAAGATTTCATAATAAAAAGTAATAGTAGAAATCCACACATATGTGGTCACTTATTTATAAAAAGATATCACTACAATTAGGTAAGAAAGAGATGATCTTTACACTAATGCTGAAGCAATCTGATAACCAAAAGGGAAAATAAATAAACCTTGACCTCTACCTCATGCTATAAACATAAGTTAATTGGATCATAGATTTAAATGCCAAAACTAAAACAAAAAAGATTCTAGAATAAAAAGGAGGGGAATAACTTCATGACCTCAGGGTAGGCAAAAATTTCTCAACCAAGACACAATTAGTACTAACCATAAAGGAAAAGATTAATAAACTCAACTTCATTAAAATTCATCAAACTTCATCATTAAGAGAGTAAGAAGGCAAGCCACAGACTGGAAGATTATTATTTATATTTATTATTTATAATACATTCATCTATGTACAGTATGGTGACAGTTAATAATACTGTATAATACATACATCTGTCAAAGGACTCAGACCAGAATATATAAAGAACTCCTACAAAGCAAGACAACCCAATCTTCAAATGGGCAAAAGCCTTGAATTAGGAGTATCTGAGGAGAAAAGGAATACTGACTAGAACAGGATACAAGTAAGCCTTCTGAGATGCTGGAAGTGTTTTATATCTTGATTTAGCTGATTGTTACACAAGTGTATTTTTATACAAGTACAAAAAGTTATCAAACTATACTAAAGATATGCATACCATGCTGTAATACTTCAACTTAAAAACAAAACAAAAAAAGCTTTAAAAACAACAATTATAACAAACGGACTATACCTTATTCAAAAATCTATATAGCTGAAATAATTTCTCTAAGTTCATAATACATAGCAGTAATTTCACTACAGGTATACATCTGAGATACCATAATAAAGTAAATATCACAATAAAGTGAGTAGTTTCCTATTCCATATAAAAGTTATGTTTACACTCCACTGAAGTCTATTAAGTTTGCAACAGCACTATGTCTAAAATAACCATATACGTATCTTAATTAAAAATATCTAATTGCTAAAAAATGCTAACCATCATCTGACCTTTCAGCATGTTTTAGGGAATAGGGAGGCCCAAGGAGAAGAAGAGAGACAGGGAACAGCCAGTCAGTAGAGGAATCAGAACACACACATTTATTAAGTTTGCTGTCTTATACAGGTGTGGTTTGTGGCACCCTAAAACAATTTACAAAAGTAACATCAAAGATCACTGATCACCAATCACCATAACAAATATAATAATGAAAGTTTGAAATATTGCAAGAATTTCCAAAATGTGACACAGAGACATGAAGCAAGCAAATGCTATTGGAAAAATTGTGCCACGAACTTTCAAATTGTAAAAAACACATTATCTGCAAAGCACAATAAAACAAGTCATGCCTGTATATGCATTTATACCTCTATACTTAAGCTTTTGATAAATTCAAACAATTTTCAATAAAGTAGCATTCCTTAGACTACCAAAAATAAAAATTTTTAAATAAATGGTAAGAAAGCCCTTACCTTATATTCACTTTTATGTGTATTTTAAATTTAATAAAATGTTTTAAAAAGTATCAGTTGCCCAAATTGTAATTTATAGATTAATATTCCCAAACTGACTCATGAGTTAAAAATGCACCTATCCTGTTTTACAGCATGTTTCCCTATTTCCTTTAAAATTAATATTCTTGTGACTTCCCAAAATTTTAGGGGTTTTTATAATTGAGCTATTCCATTTTATACTACATTGTCTTTGGGTCATTTAAATAAACATATTATGTGCCTCTTCTTGTGATTATCTGGTATATTGTGGTGCTCAAAAGTTAATGATTTTAAAGCTCGACAACCTAAATTTCTATCCTGGCTTACTTGTGACTTCTGAGACTAAGACAAGAGAGAATATCCAGCTTTTCAATTAAGATTAAAATGAGATAGCCTATATTATTTAGCATTATGTCTGGCATATAGTTAGTGCAAAATAAATGGTAACTATTATTTTAATAGTTTATATTGAAATATTACTCTTCAAGAGACCTCAGTATATTAGTATTAGCACACAGGAAAATCTAATTATTCTCATTCTAAATACATGAGTCAAACAATTGAAAGACATGACTTTTTCCCAAGTAGCTTGTAGAATCACTCACTCACTTACTTACTCCATAAACATTTATTTAAGATTATGATTACCACTGCCAGCCACTAGGCTAAGTACACAAATTATTTTTATTTAGTCTTTACAAAAGCCTTATGAGATCAGTAACAGTATTATCACCATTTTACAGATGAAGAATTTAGATTTGAGGAATCCAAATAACTTTCCCAAAGTCACCATGTTCATTCATCACTGGTCTAATACCAGAGGTAGCTTTCTTAACCAGTACACTCCAGGCATGCTATGGGATATAAGATTAATAAGATAGTCCCTGTGTCAATGTCAATAGTATAACAGAAGAGATTAAACAATTTAGGAAGCTAGAATATATGATGGAATCTGATATAAATATCATATAAGAAGTGCTAAGACCCATGGAAGTTCAGAAATAGCTATGATCTGTTTTAAGTTTGAGTTAATTAGGAGATAGTTCTTGGAAAGGCACAACTGAACTGAGCTTTGAAGTTTTAGATAATGAGCAAATTTTATTTTATTTTATTTTATTTTTTTAAGATTTTATTTATTCATTTGAGACACAGAGATAGAGAGAGAGCATGAGCAGGGAGAGAGGCAGAGGGAGAGGGAGAAGCAGGCTCCCCGCTGAGCCAGGAGCCCAATGTGGGACTCGATCCCAGGACCCTGGGATCATGACCTGAGCCGAAGGCAGACGCTTAACCATCTGAGCCACCCAGGCGCCCCAATAATGAGCAAATTTTAGATAGGCAGAAATGGATGAAAGGACAGTTCAGTGCCAGGTGCACTCAAGAGGTGAGTTATCATTATAAGTATATGCAAAGTAGGATAAAGCAGCCCATATTTGCCAGCCTTCTAAATTATTAAAGACTCCTATTAGAGTTTATCCACCTAGAAAGCAGTTTTGAGACAGCACCATAATAACAAACTTCCGATCTGGATCTTTGAAGCTACTCAATCCTATCCATAACCCATTCCCTGTTTTACCATTCTCTCTAATCTACTTTCCAATTCTCTGTCTTCCATCATCAGACCTGGGAATCCCATTCACCACCCTAGATGCCAATCACCACAGCCTATTATCTTGCTAGTCTCTCACGTTTTATGTAATTCGACTCTACCCCTTCATCCACATTCTTCTCCATCTCTTCCCTAGCCCACTAAATTCCTTTCCAGAGTCAGTACAATGTTCTTAAATTCTGAATCTTTTCCTGGAACATTTCCTCCACCTTAGTTTAACTGAATCCTAGCTTTTTATTGACTACATTATTTTTTTAAGGTTCTCTCAAGATTCTTCTCTCACTTATAAAATCAGGAGTAGGGATTAACAATCTCCTCCTCCCACTACCACTTCCAATTAATATTTTATTTTTATTGCATAATCCCTTCTTTAAAATTCCCATAAGTTGGATATATTACTTCACCATATTTGTGATTGCCATGCACTGACCCAATACCCTCTCCAACATTCCTAGAATTCTCTGATACTTGATTCATAGTTTTCTTCTCTATCTCTAAAATTTACCATCATTGTGAAGCTCTAAAACTTCTGTAAGTCAACTCACTCAAAACAGCGGACTCACTCCAACACACTTCTACACATCCCCATTTCAGCAACATACATTTGTCAATGGATTTAAGGAATACTGTTGCACTTCTCAAGTTCTCAAAAGTGAACTTTTCATTCTACAACCCACAGTTCTTTGACCCTTTCATTTCTTCATTCACACTGAACCCATTTTTTGCCTCCATATCTTGTCTTACCCTTTAGCCTTAAGTAAAACTAAATTCATTTTTTTCCAAATTCTTGCTGCTAGACTGCTTAGCACTGCTGAACAAAGTCACATAATAGTAACTGCAACAATTACGACTACTACTACTACAACACTCGCACTTGTTTTAATGACCTTTAAAATTACTTAACAATTCTTTTATTCGTGCCTAATTGACCACCTAGTCTATTTTGAGCTACCAATACCACTTGAAAGTCCTTTTACCAAAAATGATCTTCCCTTACTTCGTGTAGAAGCTATGACTGCAATATCCTTACCTTCTCAAAATTTATCTATATCTTTATCCATCTTCCCTCCTTTCTGCACATCTCAAGAAACTATCTTTTGATTCCAATCTCCCCCATTTCTTCTGAAACCTCACCCCATCAATTATCTCCTACTTAGTATCTTTCTCTCTCCACTCACTTTGCCTCTCCCTACCCACACCTGATTTAAGTCTCAAAGTCTAATGAAAAAAAAATTCCTTACTACTTTATTTACTTCTCCAACTTGTTTCAGAAATCTTTTTTACATCTCATTTTCTTTGTTTCATTCAGCCTCTTGAAATCTGGCTTTTGGGACGCCTGCGTGGCTCAGGTGGTTAAGCGTTCACCTTCGGCTCAGGTCATGATCCCAGGGTCCTGGGATTGAGTTCAACAGCAGGCTCCCTGCTCAGCGGGGAGTCTGATTCTCCCTCTGCCTGCCTCTCCCCCTGCTTGTTCTTGCTCTCTCTGGCAAATAAATAAATAAAATATTTTTTAAAAAAAGAAAGAAAGAAAGAAAGAACGAGGGCGCCTGGGAGGCTCAGTGGTTAAGTGACTGCCTTCGGCTCAGGTCATGGTCCCGGAGTCCCAGGATCAAGTCCCACATCAGGCTCCCTTCTCGGCTGGGAGTCTGCTTTTCCCTCTGACCCTCTCCCCTCTCATGCTCTCTCTCTCAAATAAAATAAAAATCTTAAAAAAAAAAAGATTTAAAAAAAAAAAGAAAGAACGAACGAAATCTGGCTTTTGTCCCTATAAAACCAGTGGTAAAAGTGACCTCCTAATTGCCAAATTCAGCACCCTCATACTATTTTAACTCTAATCTACATTGCTTATCATTCTCCTCCCTTGCTTCCCAAACCTTTCTTTCCTAATTTGCCTATCTGCCGACCAATGTTTCTTCCTTCCTACTTTGAAATTAAATGTGATTCATGACTTTTCTCACTCTATACCTTCTGTGGGTGATTCCATTCATTCCAATGGCTTCAGCTAACGTCTACGCAAATAATGTAGTTTTATCATGATTAATTGCAGATTCTGATTTTGAACTTCAATCATGGTTCATTACACTTACAATGCAAAATATGCAGACATCACCTGAGCCTACTGAAAAAATAAAGTTGTATCATCATGGGACACTAGAGCCTCAAGACGAAAACTAGGGGGAGGGAAGAGTTTCAAAATCAGGCAAGTGTGAATAACACTGCATGCTCAGCTACTCTCCTGAAGAGGCACAATGATGTACAATAGCAAAAGGCTCTAAAACTCCTGCAATAAATAAAATTTTCTTATAATTACAGTTCTCATACTTATTTGTCCATTAGAAACTTATTTTTCCCTAGTAAGACTCACTAATGTCCTGTGACAGTAAAAGAAGTTTAAATTATGTATTTTGTAATCAGAAAGACCAGATTTTGAATCCTAGCCATTTTTTTACTTGCTACTGCTAAAGTTGCTTACCCTCCCTAAATCCCAGTTTCCTCATCTGTAGATCAGAAATAATAACTACCTCATAGGGCTTTTGAAAGAATTAAAGTCTGTAAAATTTTTAGTACACTGCTTAGTACTGAAGTTCTCAAAAAAACATGTATTCTTAACTTAAATGAGAGTGAACACAAATTTCCAAGGATGATGCCTGAAGCAATCAGTTGAAAACCTGAAATTCACTTGAACTATCCTGTTTAATTCAAAGATTCATTTGAAAATTGTTATCAAGGGCTTTATCTGTTATACTTTTGTTGATGTTAAACATTTCTAATGGTCATTCTCCCTTGAATGACCCATGCATTTAATTATTATTTCATTCAACTGTTAGTGGGCCGGTCTCTGGTGCCAGATATTTTTTAATCTGTGTCCCATTTAATTTACTGCTTTTGATATGCAGTGAACTTGGAAGTAAGGAATTCATGCTCATTGGGGTTACAAATAATTTTAAAATATAGATTCAATATACTCTAAAGAAAAGTCTGAGAAGCTTCTCACGAGTGAACTTTAACATACAGACTGTGTAATTTCTCCTCTCACTGCTCAGAGGTATTTTTTGCTTAATTCCTGATTCATGGCCACATTCCAGAAAAGTAAGGTAATCAGAGCTTTTGTGATTTTTTTTTTTTAAGATTTCATTTACTTATTTGACAGAGACACAGCGAGAGAGGGAACACAGCTTTACTTATGAAATTTTTCCTTTAATTTTAAAATATTTAACAATTCATTTAAAAACAATAAACTCATTGCATGTTAACATGGCTAAAATACTTTATGAAAAATAACTATTTTTTAAAAAATATTAAGAAGAGGGGTGCCTGGGTGGCTCAGTTGTTAAGCGTCTGCCTTTGGCTCAGGTCATGATCTCAGGGTCCTGGGATGGAGCCCCACATCGGGCTCTCTGCTAGGTGGGAAGCCTGCTTCTCCCTCTCCTACTCCCCCTGCTTGTGTTCCCTCTCTCGCTGTGCCTCTCTCTGTCAAATAAATAAATAAAATCTTTAAAAAAAAATACTAAGAAGAATGGCAATATTTTACCTATTTGCAAATCTCTTTAATGTCTGGCTTAATAAAAGACAACTGTTTTGGGACACCTGGGTGGCTCAGTGGGTTAAGCAACCGCCTTCGGCTCAGGTCATGATCCCAGGGTCTTGGGCTCCTTGCTCTGTCTGCCTCTCCCCTCATCCCACTCTTACAGTTATCAGTTACATAAGTCCATAAATTCTTGTTTTGTGTGTAGCTTAAACCAGTTGGAACTGGGTTTCTGCTACTCGCAACTAAAAGAGTTCTGAGCAATACACTATACAACCTTTCACAGTTCTTCCTTATTTAGAACATTTAGGGAAACCTAATGCAGTCTCACAGAGGAAACTTCAAAACTTCATGTTTTTTCTTTCTACTGCTATCCACATTCTACTTCTAACTTAGAAATCTTCCTGTTTTATTAATCAAATTCCCCTCTTTGGGTATTATGAAATCCTGATGACCATAAATGTCACTTCCAGTCATGAGTTCAAGTTAGCAACCACTCCTAATGAAATGACAAATATATGCACATAAATGTCACACAGAACCCAGAATCCCTTCAAACCAACTGATTAGTTTTATTTGATAATTTATGTGAAAATTAAATATACACTATTCAGAATCATTCTTAAAAACTAATATTCATCTCTTTTTTATTTATTTGAGTGAGAAAGCACGAACAGGAGGGAGGGCAGAGGCAGAGGGAGAAGCAGACTCCCCACGGAGCAGAGAGCCCGATGTGGGACTCAATCCCAGGACTCAGGGATCATGACCTGAGCCAAAGGCAGACACCCAACCGACTGAGCCACCCAGGCGCCCTAATATTCATCTCTTAAAACCAGATGAATACAGGAGAACAGCTAGGTAATATTAGATTTGAAAATGGGTTTTATACAATAACAATTACTTTTGAGAAAGGACAGCTCCAAAAGGAATGTCTTCGGGGGTAAAAAAAAAAAAAAAATCTTCTCCAGAGGGATAGCTAATATAAATATCAATGTCTTTTAAGAAATAACAGCTTCATTATCAAATTTTACTTCCCACAACCACTTGCATCAAATTAAATGTAATAAATAACTCTTAAGTGTAACAAGGGAAAGAAGAGGCGATTTGCTGAAGGACAGTGTTAATATCTTGCTGCCCCCCCCCAAAAAATGTATTAAGCCAAGATGAAATGCACTTATTGAAAAAAAGGCTGTGCATCTTAAGCTGAGGAATAACTCCTAAAGGTCTATTAGAAAGCACAGAAAAGACACCATATAAACAATGTGCATTTTCTTAACGTGTAAATTTTACATTAAGGTCTTAGAGGAGAAAAAAAAGTATGTTAAAACAAACATTGATAGGGCGCCTGGGTGGCTCAGTCAGTTGGGCATCTGCCTTTGGCTGGGGTCACGATCCCAGCATCCTGGATGGAGCCCCAAGTTGGGCTCCCTGCTCAGTGGGGAGCCTGCTTCTCCCTCCCCATCTGCCTCTCCCTGAGCTTGTGCGCGCTCTCTCTCTCACTCACTCTCTCTCAAATAAATAAAATCTTTAAAAAAAAACACAAAAACACTGATCTATTGGAGGCCTATATTTATATATGTACCACATGTACTTTCAAAGGCAAAGAGTATCCCTAGGATACACACACACACACACACACAAATGATAACAATAGTTGCTTATGAAAAGGGATTCAGGTTTTTAACTGCTTCGAGCAATGTCCCATAAATCCTGTCCACTTCTCCTTTGCAAAGAAGGCAGAAAAATGCTTGAGATGCACTGCCCCAAGGGACTCCTAATAAATTTGGAATTGTTAGGACTGTCTCTGCAAATTATACGGTAAGAAGGGAGAAAATGAAACGAAATAATTGATTCATTGGGTGTTAGTTCGTGTACTAGACTGTAAGCTTATTAAAGATAGAGTCCTCCCCCTCTCCTCCTCTGGTTCGTCCACAGGACTTAACACGAGGAATTGAGGTACTCTTAGTGGATGAGATCTTTGACAAAAACTTGTTACTGGGAGGAGCTCTACCTCATGTCTTATAACTCCACTCTGGTGTTTCCAAGATGTAGTACCCCAAACTGAAGATAGTCATTTAAACCGTGAAGCAATTTCAAAAATAAAAATATGCTGAGATTAAAAACACAATGGAAGCCCGGCTTCAAATCCTTTGTTCGACTTTTTAATCACTTCTGGAAGCAGCAGCAAGAGGCTGGAACAGAAAAAGGTTATCAAGAGGGTCTGTTCAGAAGAACGAAACCCCGTTACAGCAATTATCAGAGAGACGAAGTATCAATTAGCAAGCCCCGCCTTTCCCTCTTTGCAGCCGCTTCTCCCTGCCCCGAGATGAGGGGGTGAGAAAGAGGCTAAGTGGAGAATCAAAGGAAAAGAGAAAGAGTGGGGTCAGGCGAGGGAAGTGAAACGGGTACATTGGTGGACTTAAAGGAAGGCGTGGCGGGACACCGGCAAGCCAACCGGCAAGATCCATGGGCCGATGAGACTCAAGCAGGGTGTTTGCGGGAAGAGGGGAAAACTGGAAGGGGTGCTGGGGTGGAAAGCGGCCAAGGCTTCGATGACAGCTTGGACTTAGTCTACGACTCGCAGGGGTGGGGGCGACCCGGGAGTCTTCCATTGTGCGCGCCCCTCCGCTCCTGCCTTCCCCTCCCCTCCCTGCACGAGCCGGAGTCGGAGCTCGAGCCCGAGCCCGAGCGGGAGCCCGAGCCCTCACAGCTCTGGGCCGTAGCACCCGTCGCCGCCTGTGCCTCCCATTTGCCCAAGGTAGAAGAGAATAGGCTCAGCCCTCCTCTGACCCTTTCTCACCGGATGAAGATCGACGTCGCCCGGTCTTCCCCTTGTCCATCTTCTCCTCCTCCTGCTGGAGTCGCAGTTGCAGTCGCTGTCACCTCAAGACCCCTCAGGCTGGGGGAGGGAGGGGAAGGGGAAGGGGAAAAAAAAAAAAAAGCCAGGAAAGTGAACAGCGCTTGCGCAAGAGCCGTCGCCTGCCCTCAGACCGGAAATCAGCCGCCCCTCCCACCTCACCCGGAAATCACTTCCTGGGACTTGTTTTCTCTGCTGCTTGCCACCTCGAGTGCTTATTTAGTGGAGCCATTCTTATTATCTGTGCACCTATGGGAAAGTGAGGTTGCATGTGTGGTTTTAGCCCGAGATCGTCAGAGGCTTTGTTTACTTTGAAGACTGGGTAGACCGAAAATTGAAAGAGGGGAAACTAGGAATTCCTGTAGTTTAGTGGCTCTCGCGAGGTGACCCAGAAAAATGAGAATAAAACGTTACTTCTAAAATTAAGTTAAATTAAAATGTTACCCTTTCTGCAGTATGACTTTACTCACGATCTCTCATATACTTGTCCTCAAGGAGCGTCCCCAAACTCAGTAAAGTCACCTGTTAGCCTAGCTATCGGTTTAGCATTCGGAGTGGAAATGTATTTGGCCAGCTGAGGAAAAGATGTCATAGTTACACAGGATCTTTTTTTAAAATTAAAATTCGTCATTTTTAAAGGCCCAGAAAAAAAGAAAAACTAGACCTCAATTTTTTAAAACAAAATGCTGAGGTGATAGAAAGTAGATGGCTGTAAATTGAAATTCGTTGAACTAACATTTACTACAGTACTCCAGGAGCAAGACCAGTCCTCAATGAACGCAGTCTAGTATTTTTAGACCGATTTTTTTTTTAGGTCTTTCAAAGGGCCCATCAGTTTAGAAAATTGTCCTATTTGTCGGCCATGATGTACATACTTGAGTAATTTTTTAAATGTGTAAGCTGTAATCACAATAAGTTAAAAAAAATTCAGCAGAGCGGTTTAATCAAAGGCAAAGTGGTATTGGAATGTTCCAAGCCAGAAGGGATCCTGGAGCTTAACATCCGATCCCCTCCCCCCATTTTACCAAGGCCAAAAAAGGGACTTGCCCAACTCACCACTAGAGCCCAGTCTCGTGCTTCTTGAGTCAAATTTGGCCTCTTAATTACTGTGTGGTCTGTGCTGAAGTATAGGTAAGCCTCCAGGTGCAAAAGCCTATTTGGGCTCAGAGAAGTGTTTTACAGGGAAAGAATGGTTGAAAAGCAGGAATATTTCAGGGCTTGATGAGATTGACATTCACTACAACAGTTTCATTTGGAGACCCTACTTTATTTGTTTAACAAATCAAAACACTGCTTACAGAAAAATATCTCAATTTTAAGTTTCTTTACAAATCAACTTTTTTTTTAAAGATTTTTCTTATTTTTATTTTTAAGTAATCTCTATACCCAACGTGGGGCTGGAATTTACAACCTTGAGATCAAGAGTCCTATGCTCTACTGACTGAACCAGCCAGGTGCCCCATAAATCAACTTTTTTAATTGAGCAATTTAACTCCGGAATCAAACCAGCTTAATTCATTTGCCAATATTGTAGGAAACAAATTAACTGCACAAGATGGAAATAGAGCTGAGACATGGGAACATAATAAAGGAAAGTGTAAGTAGGCCTTATCCATTTCCACCCAAATTAGCAGCTTCCCTATAAGTAAGTGGTTTTAAAGTTTAGCAGTAAGAAGTTAACTTATAAGAAATGAAATTATAAGACGTTAATCAACTTATTCACCTTGCAAATATATTGTTTAAACTTGTTAAACCAAATATACCATTTCTGCTAATGAAGACTTAGAAAGCCAGTTTGTTTCTTTGAATTAGAACTTGTTTTGAATAACATGTGAAGATAGATGAACTTGAAGCTCAAGAATTTCAAATTTGCTTTTTAACCAGTATTTTTATTGTTATAGTATTCATCTCTGCCTTATAGTTAACTACATTGCAAACAACTAAAGGACTAAAAGTTTACTTCATACTTTTTAGCGAGTCATTTAACAACTTCATTTTGTTTTTTATGAAAGACTGATTAAGTGATCTTTTATAGTGTTTTATTATGCTCTGGTGAAAGTTTCCTCATTTTAAAAATGTAAAAGACGCCTCCTCCCAAAAAAAAAATGGTTGTCTTAGTATGTTTGGGAATAATGTCATTTCTCTTTTGTACATCGAGCTCACACTGTATAGAGCCTTTCAAATTAAAATCATTTGAGATTAGAAATTCATCAGCCCAGTATTTTATAAGAGAGAATGGATAGGTTTTATCTCAATGGGTATGGTTCTTTATTAAGTGTTAAAAGTGCATATAAAGTTATTAAATTAGGTATTCATTGTATTTTTGTTCTAAGCAGTGGGTATAGTGGGTATCGTTTTAATAGTTTCAAGACAAAGTGGCAGTGTGAAATTGATGAACCCTTTATTTTACCCCTTGATAAACAATTTCTTGGAAGAGAACTTAATAAAATTTGCAAAAGGCCCTTTCTCATCACAAGTGAATTAACTTTAAGTACAATATGAATGTAAAGAGGTTTATTTTTTTTAAGATTTTTTATTTATTTGAGAGAGAGAGAGAGACGGAGTGGGGGGCGGGGTGGAGGAAAAGGAGAAGCAGACTCCCCACTGAGCAGAGAGCCCAACTTGGGGCTCAATCCTAACCTGAGCTGAAGACAGACACTCAACTGGCTGAGCCACCCAGGCACCCCTATGAAGAAGTTTAGATGGGCACTGTGAACATCTTGACTTCCTGTTTTAAAAACTAAAATAAACAATCTGGAACTTCTTACCATGGGCGCCAGGAAAGCCTAGATTTTGCAAAGATATATGGAGCACTGTATTATGTTGCTATTCACTTCATTTTCATTGGTAATTGATTCTTTTCTTTAAAATGCTGAGAATTCTGTGAAGGAAGTTTTTATTCCACATATAAATGAAGTTACCTGTGAATCATGAAAAGACACATATAGGTTGTTTAGTTTTAAAGACATCTTCCTTTTTAAGATAATCAATTGTAACTGCCTTGCAGTGGAATAGCCTGTTTCCAGAAGTTATGAAAACCTGCAGTAATTCTAGGTATTCAGGCAGCAGATGGATAATCTTTTGTCCAAAAAGCTATAGAAGGAATGTATGCACAAACCTTTAACTGAAGATCCCTAAATTGTCATGCCCTAGGGCTGAACCCAAGGTATCTTGTACATATACCACTAATTTCTTTGAAGTGTTCTTTTTTATTTTAAAGATTTTATTTATTAATTTGACAGAGACACAGCGAGAGAGGGAACACAAGCAGGGGGAGTGGGAGAGGGAGAAGTAGGCTTCCTGTGGAGCAGGGAACCCGATGCGGGGCTCGATCCCAGGACCCTGGGACCATGACCTGAGCCGAAGGCAGCCGCTTAACGACTGAGCCACCCAGGCACTCCTGGAGTGTTCTATCTTAAAATGAAATGTTTAGTCAGCATTTCTGTGCCTTAATACATTTGGTTAGTTTCAAGGGAAAAATTTCATTTTATGTTACTATTTAGTAAAATTGAGGCTTTAGGTAGTCTCGTCTTCTTTAGCCTTTAACAGTTCGGTACCCACTTACCTCTGAATAATCCAAATCAACATAGTGTCTAGGATTGGACAAAGTCCATAAATCCAAAAATCTAGTTTTCATAATTACTTGGGAGCATCTTTTCTTACACTACCTCTAGGCCCCACCTCAAACCTTTTAAATCAGAATCTCCTGGAAGTGGAACCTAATAACCTGTATGTTTAAAATTTTTCCCAGGAAGACGTATCAAGTATTTTTTTAAGTACAAAACTGAACTACTAAACAATAATTTCCAGGGCTGTACACTTAGGAAATAAAACCATAAAGAAATGCAAAGCAGTGATTTCTATAAAAGTCCAGAGTGGTTACTTTTGGAGAGAGGGAAAAGCGTTTGAAGGGACATAAGGAATGGCTGGCATGGCCCATGGTGGTTAGAGGATGTTTCTCTTTACAGGTTCACTAAACTTTTTTTTTTAACTTTCCTAGAAAATTCTGTTGCATACTCAAATTTGGGAAACCCAGGATTTGGTGACATCTGATATATATTTTTTTTCTTTCTACCTCTAAAATCCTGTTTTCTCTGTCTTTGCCTCAGGTAGATTAAATTCAGCTATTTTAGTCTTTGCTGGGGAGAGATAGGTAGGGAGAAGGAATGCTAAGACGAAGGGATTTAGTTTGCTTTTTTTGAACCTTCTACATAATGTCATTTCATAAGCTTTATCACTTTCTACTATTTTCTATAATTTACTAAATGGAGTTGTATACAGAAATAATTTTAGTAAAACACTTCATAATTGCATTCTGTGTTGAGAAAATAATGTTGCTTTTGTACCAAATAGTCATTCTTTTCTTAAAATATGTTTTAAAGGATTCTTTGTTTTATTTTCTAGAAAAACAAATAAATAAAATAATGTTCATTGTAAAAAAAAGTATTTAGATACTTTTAGCATCCTTCATTCTGTGCTTCTTAATGGCATAGGATATACAAAAGGAACTCTTAAGTATACCAAAGGACTATAATTACTATAATAAGGTATTATTGTGTAATCAGGAGTTAGGCCCTGACTTCTCAGATTTAAATTTATATTTTCTTTCCTCTCTCTCTCTGTTTTTTTTTTTTTTTTTTGATGTTGAAACCCAGGAACAAAGTAAAATTATGTTTTCATAAAAGCTTACTATTCACCTGTGAAGAATGTAAAATATTGTTAAGTATACTTTATGATCCTAAAAAGGAAAGGAGTTCCTTAAAATCAAGCTAATTAAAATTATTTGCATCTGTGATTCTGTTGCCCCACCTACTCTCTCGTCAAGTTCATAGAAAGTAGAACGGTGCTGGGGCAAAGGGGAAATGAGGAGTTATCCCTTAATGGTTACCAAGTTAGAGTTTTGTAAGATGAAAAATGTTCTGTGGGTGGATAACAGTAATGGTTGCACAACAATGTGAATGTACTTAATGCCACTGAACTATACAACTAAAAATGGTTAAAATGGTAAATTTTAGTATATTATACCACAATTTTTTAAATAAATAAAAACAATAGCCATCCCTAGAACAAAAAATAACAGCTCTGTCAACCACTTATTCCAAGTCTCTAGAAAGACCTAATTTAAAATTCTCACAATGATTATATACTATTCTCTATTATTCTATTTAATGTAAAATGACTATGGGATATAAGACACTAAGTGTCTAACAAATGCCTTCACTAAATTTTTGGTGGATGAACGAAATAAACAGTTAAATATTATGCATTTATAAGATCACTGGTAAAAATGAATCTTCTCTCAGGTTCCTAGAACTGCCTGAGTCACTTTGAGCATGTCATTTTACCTTTGAAAGCCTCATTCCTCTATAAAATAAACATACTAAGAATATCAATAACGTGCTTTGCAGCTCTAACAATCTTATTCCTAAAACTAAGCTATCTTATTCCAATCCATTCTTTCAAAAACTAAAAAGTTTGATTTCTCTTCTTTATTTTAATGGACCATCTTGATTTGTAAAAGAGAAAACATATAGATGCATAGGATATTCTCTAAAAATATTATTAAATTGACATTTATTAACTTTAAAATTATACAAGAAGCCTCTATAATTTTTAAAAAGCTTTGTATGCATCTTTCTCCTGTATATACAGCTAGAGGACTTTTGTTCTTTACTTCGTTATGCCCTTAGCAAAATCATAAAATCCTAACAACAATATTTAAGCCTAGAATTCAGGCATTTTCCAAGAACTAGAGATAGAGTAGTGAACAAAACAAAGCCTTTGTCCCTGCTCTCATGGAACTTCTATTCTAATGCAAGAAGCGGGGAGGACAGACAATAAGTATATGTCAGCTGGTAGGTAGTAAGTGCTTAAGAGAGGGAGAGAGGCAGCAGAGAGAAGAAAAGAAAGAACGAAAGAAAAAAAGAGAGGGAGGGAGGGAAAGAAAGAGAGAGAAAAAAAGAAGAATCATAGGGGAATGAGGAAGAATTGGAGAGGATTGCCCTTTCAGATAGAATGCTCAGATCTCTGATCAGATAACAAGTGGGCAGAAACTTGAAGGAAATAAAGCCCTACAGATATGTAGGGGAAGAGTGTTCCAAGCTATAGGCATAGCAAGGGGGAATGCCCTTAAACAGGAGCTTGCTTCATAGGCTGGAGGCAAAAAGGCCAGGTGTGGCTAGGGTGAAGTAAGCAAAAGCGTGGTGGGAAATGCACCTGAGAAAGAGCTAAGAGCCAGATCATGCAGCTAGATGAGTAAGCAAGTAAGAAAATGGAAGGAAATGACATTGAAGAGCTAAGGGCCATGTGGGACCTTGTAGGTGACGATAAGGACCTAGGCTTTTTTTTTTTTTTTAGATTTTATTTACTTATTTGTCAGGGAGAGAGAGAGAGAGAGCACAAGCAGGGGGAGCTGCAGGCAGAGGGAGAAGCAGGCTCCCCACTGAGCAAGGATATGGGGCTCGATCCCAGGATCCTGGGATCATGACCTGAGCTGAAGGCAGATGCTTAACTGACTGAGCCACCCAGGCGTCCCAGGACCTAGGCTTTTATTCTGAGAGGGGAAACCATTGAGAATTTGAACAGGGGTGTGAAATCCAATTTAGAGGTTTTGAAAAGATCATTCTAGCTGCTGTGTGGAAAACAGACTGCAGGGTGATAAGAGTTTATGCCAAGAGATTGCACAGGAGACTTGATAATGAAGGTGAGATTTGTTGGTGACTTGGACTAGGGTGGTAGAGGTGGAGGGATGATAAGTGATTCAATGACAGATATATTTCAAATAACAGAACCTAAAGATTTACTGATTGATTGGGTTGAGTGTAAAAGAGAAGGAAAGTTTGCAACATGAGTAACTGAAAGAATAAAGTTGCCATTTACTAAGGTAGTAAAGAGTAGAGAGAGAGTAGATTGAAGGAAGGGTTTTGGACATGTTAAGCTTGAGATGGCTATTTGACATCTAAGTAAATATGTCGAATAGACAGCTGGATATGAATTCAGGGGAGAGTTACAGGTTGGAGTATATTAACCAAGCAAAATGTGCTAAAATAAATTCTAAAGAATTGTCTCGCTTTTCGGTCTGCAAGATAACTGTCTACTTTGCTCTTGGTCACTCCATCTCCACCTGTCCTTTTTGTATCTGTGTGCCATTTGGTTATTCTAGTTTGCAAACTCTCATTCATTACCCCTGAGAATTGCCTCTCAAACAACTAAGTACACACTTAACAAAAGTGGAAAAGAATAATTAAATGTTGTACTATATGCTATTAGAAAATACCGATTTTGTTTATTTTACTCTGTGATTAAAAGAAAAGTTAAATCACTAGCTAACAAGATTCTTGGTTCAGTTCACTGAATTTTAAATATACTGGATCTTTCTCTTTATTTCAGTACAGAAAAAGGCAGTTTTCAGCCCAGCACCTGAATAAACAGGATATTTTTTTTAAAGTTTAAGTAATCTACCCCCAACATGGGGCTTCAACTCATGACGCTGAGATCAAGAGTTGCATGCTCTTACGACTGAACCAGCCAGGCACCCCTAAATACTATATTAGATCTAACAGACTACTGCTTTTCTATGCAAACCATGCCAAATTATAAAATAGACCTTCCTTTTTAGAGAGCAATCTGGCAATCAATATCTGGTAAAGTGGAAGATGCTGATACAATCTAGAAATTCCACTTTCAAGTATATTGCCTAGGGAAATTCTTGATATGTGTACAAAAATATAGCTATAAAAATGTTCATTGCAGCTTTGTTTATAATAGTGGAAAAAGAGTAACCTAAATGTTCTTCAACAAGAAAATAGTTAAACTATGGCATATTCAAAGGCATATTCAAACAATGGAACACCATAAACAGACAAATGAACAACCTAGGACTACATTTATCAATATGGATAAATATCACAATGTTAAAGTGAAAAAGGAAGACAGGACAGATATATATATATATATATATATGTTTTTTTATTTCACATCTCAAAAAGGAGTATCATCCTGTCTAATTTCACAGAACCTTTCATGTGTGAGACACTGTGTAAGATGGTTTTTACCTACATTAATTTTTCACAACAGCCTTGTGAAACAAATAATGTTATACCTATTTTACATTTATTTATTCAAAAAATATTAATGTAATATGTGCCAGAGGGCATACTAAGTATCGAAGATATAGTAGTTAAATGAAATTTCATGGGGTGCCTGGGTGGCTCAGTCGGTTAAGCATTTGCCTTCAGCTCAGGTCATGTTCCCAGGGTCCTGGGATGGAGCCCCACATCAGACTCCCTGATCAGCAGGGAGACTGCTTCTTCCTCTCCCTCTGCCTGCCGCTCCCCCTGCTTGTGCTCTCTCACTCTCTCTTCTGTCAAATAAATAAATAAAATCTTTAAAAACAAAATTTCTGTTCTGCTAGAGCTTTTTCCAGTGAAGGAAGACATATAATTTAAAAATATGCGAGCAAGGGGTGCCTGGGTGGCTCAGTCAGTTTAGTGTCCAATTCTTGATTTCGGCTCAGGTCATGATCTCAGGGTCATGAGATCAGGCTTTGTGCTGGGCCTGGAGCCTGCTTAAGATTCTCTCTCTCTCAGTTATTAGTTAAGTCCTGGCTGTTTAGTGCCCGTTGTAGCAGAGGTTATTGTTTAGCTTCCTGGATTGTCACTAGAGGTAGTGGTCTGACTTCCTACAACTCTGACTTATAGCAGGCTGGCTTTCTGGGCTGTTTATTGGGGTTGGCTTCCTGGACAAGATACTTTGGGTTCTGTCATTATATATGGTCTGGCCATTGTCCCTTACTTCACTGTGCCTTACTACTTTGCATCATTCACAATTATTTTGAGTTAAAGTCTTTAGCATAAAAGGGTAATGTCTTAGTGAAGTGCTTAATTTTAGCATGATTTCCCACAGGAATAATTTAACAAGCTGAAAATTTTATTTTTTCTACCATTGACATACTATTGCTTTTTACTTTCAGTGGTTACCAGTGACTCAGGAGCTGAGCTTCCAGAAATTTATTGAACAATCTGACTTACTAGAAGAACTTAAATATGACTTCAATGAAAAAGCTGAATTGAGACACACTGAGACACAAAGGCCTTTTGTCTTTAACTATTATAAAAATGTCCTTGAGAGGAATAGCAAGCGCTACCAGGCCCTTGGCCATTTGCTTGCACAATACATTTATGAGCTTTTGGAGAAAGTATGCAAATTACAAAAAGTGTATATCCCACCAGAGGCTGATAAGGAACCAAGAAGCTTCTTTTTCATGAGTGAGAGAGCATTAACAAGTCATCATTCTGTTCTTCTTGTCCTTCTTCAAGACCATGGGGTCTTTAGAGCTGGTCAGTGGAGTCAGCAAGCAATAATACATCATGGTCTCCAACATGGAAGTCAGATACCATGTATTCAAATGGCATTGCAAGCACACTATGATGTAATTGTGCTAAACCCCAATGACAATTTTGTGGACCTAAAGATGGAAAAAGAGTGGAAAGACCTTTTAACACAAAATATTGGGTCCTCTTCCCTAAAAATGGTTCAGGCAGAGAATTTTTTCTCTCTCCAGCAATCTCTCCAGTGCATCCCTAAAAGATGCAGCAACACCCCTGAAGAACACATGGCTTACATTTGGGATTACTTCATTTCAAAGACTGAAGGCAAAGATGTTGCTTTCATTGTACATGGTTATGGAGGTTTGGTTTTTATGGACTTACTTGTTCGTAGAAAGTGGGAAGTGATGAACAAAGTATATGCTGTTGCACTTATTGACTCTGAACATCATGTAGGACACCAGCTGGGAAGTGATGTGCAGTTATTAGCCTGGATAAAGCACCACTGCCGTGAATGGGTGACAAGTCCTAAGCCTTTGGATAAACCTGCAGCTACTGTTTTAAAAAAGGAGTTTCCTATTGTTTCTGCTGGTACAGAAAAACACAACTTAGCCCCTTCCTCTAGCCTTCAGTCAATTTTTAAATACTTTAAAAGAGCTTTGAAAGCCAAAACAACTATTAATTTCTCTCGAGTGCCAATAGTAACGAGAAGCTCCACAAAAAGAAAGCAAAGTGCTTAAGTTGCTTTTTTGTCATCTAAGATTTTTTTTTTTTTGTCTCACTGAAATGTTGCTAATGTAGATGCTAGAAGAAAAAGAATACTTTGCAGTATTATATTATGAAAAGAATATACACAGTGTTATATTCTGGCTTGAGGTTTGATTTGTTACTTTCTTTGAAAAGTGAATATGTTCTCTTTTGTAGCCCTATTGATAAACAGTCAATACCATCATTAATATTTTACAGTATTAGTCAAGTTAGAGGATCTTTTGAAAAGCTCTCTTATGATTTAAAAGAAGTAGTTGATACAGATTAAATCCTAAGTCTTTGGTTTCTATGTTGTTAATGCCATATTAAAACTATAAGTGAACATAAAAATTATCATAAACTCTATTTTTATATGTTTGTGTTCTTTTGCTTAAATTTATTAGTCTTCTGTTCAAATGTATTGAAGGTATCTACTCACACCTTCAGCTAATATTTGAGTGTCTACTATGTACCAGTCAATTGTAGCTTTTGAGGATACCAGCAAACAAGGCCAACATTGCCTTTATCCTTGTGGAGTTCACAATGAACAACAAATTGCTAGTGTGAAGAGTGTTCAGAAATATAAGGTGCCATGGAACATCTAGTATGAGAGCTAACAGCCTTGGGGGCCAGGGAATGCCTCCCTGAGAAAATGATGCTTAGTTTAAAGGATAATAGCAATTAGGTGGGAAAACAAATTCATAGGCAAAGGAATAGCATATGCAAAAGTCTTGACATGAGAGAAAGAAGTCCAGTCCAGCTGAAGCTAAAAAATTATGGGTGAGTAATGTCAAAGAAAAAATTATTCATGACATTTGTTAAAGACATAAGGAAGACTTTATTTAGGAAGGATTACTGCAATGGGGTTTTGCAGTAAGGGAGAGAGATCAGACTCAACTTCTGACTCAACAGGGACAATCGAAGGAGGGGGAATGTTATAGCCAAGTGTAGGATGAGGGTCAGTGAATGGAAAACTAACCAAGAGGAAACATCAGGCATAAGAGAGATTCTTAATAGGCTGACTCAATATAATTCTTACTGGAGGCAGGCCAGGATGAGGAGGAGGATGAGGAATTTTATCAGATCTTGAGGATCAGATGCCAAAATGGGAGATTTTCACTAACTGACAGCAGAATTCTTGCTAAGATTGGATTAAGTGACAACAACAACAACAACAAAAACTGGACTAAGTGGACCAAGGATGGAGTCCAACGCTGGAGCCTAGTTGAGAAGAGGGCTCATAGGAGCCGGGCTCAGATTTGGTCAAGGAGAGAGGTTTTGTCAGTAGTTGGAAAGTTAAGTTAGAGAAATAATCAGAGGCAGTTTGCTCAAGGCTGCAATGCCCATGGTTATGATTTTTGACTTTATTCTCATAACAGTGAGAAACGTTGGATGGTTTTAGACCGGAGAATATTCTCAGCTTTACATATTATAAAGAATATCCTGATTGCAGTTCGGGGAATAGATTAGAGGAAGGACAAGCTTGGAGGCTGAGAGACCAAATTAATTTTGGTAGTAGTGTGAGAAATACTTAATACTAATACTTAACTACTAATACTAATATAGTTAACACTAATACTTAAATACTAATATTTAATTATGTAATACTTGTGCTATATGCTAATACTTTTGTTTCTGTGAACAAAATTTTTGATTGGAGGTCAGGAATAAAGAGAATGAAATAATAAGGATTACTCCCAGATTTTTGGCTTGAGCAACTATATGTATAGAAATGCCATTTGCTGAAATAGGGACTACTGGTGAAAAATTTATTTTGGCTGTTCCAGAAGTTCTAAAAAGAGAAAAAGGAGGTGGTTACAAATTATCTTTAGCTCTGCCCATAGATGAGTAAAAGAGGAACCCATAGTAGACACTGCATTTGAAAAATTAACTCTGGGAGCTCCTGGGTGGCTCAGTTGGTTAAGCGACTGCCTTCAGCTCAGGTCATCATCCCAGGATCCTAGCATCGAGCCCCATATCGGGTCCCTGCTCTGTGGGGGAGCCTGCTTCTCCCTCTCCCTCTGCCTACTGCTCCCCCTGCTTGTGCTCTCTCTGTCAAATAAATAAAATTGTTAAAAAAGAAAAGAAAAAGAAAAATTAACTCTGCCACAGGGTGCCTGGGTGGTTCAGCCACTTGTTTCCAGCTCTTGATTTTGGCTAAGGTCATGATCTTGGGGTCATGGAATCAAGCCCTGCAAGGGGCTCTGCACACTGGGTGTGGAGCCTGCTTGAGGTTCTCTCTCTCTCCCTCTCTCTCCGCCCCTCCCTCCCACCCCACCCCCACTTGTGTGTGCATGAATGCACGAGTGCATACTCTCTCTCTCAAAAAAAAGGAAAAATTAACTCTGCTATATCTAATAGGACATATAGATTTGAAAGGTGATTTGATCATGAGGGTGGATCCTCATGAATGGGATTAGTGTTCCTATGAAGGATACCTCAGAGAACTCCCTTCTACCATGTGAGGACACAGCAAGAAGACATTCATCTGTGAATCAGGAAGCAGCCCTTTACCAGACAATGAATCTGCCAGTGCCTTGCTCTTGGACGACCCAGCCTCTAGAAATGTAAGAAATAAACATTTGTGGGCGCCTGGGTGGCTCAGTTGGTTAAGCGACTGCCTTCGGCTCAGGTCATGATCCTGGAGTCCCGGGATCGAGTCCCGCATCGGGCTCCCTGCTCGGCAGGGAGTCTGCTTCTCCCTCTGACCCTTCCCCCTCTCATGTGCTCCCTCTCTCCTCTCATCCTCTCTCTCAAATAAATAAATAAAATCTTAAAAAAAAAAAAAAGAAAGAAACATTTGTTTAAGCCTCCCAGTTTGTGATACTCTGTTATAGCAGACCAGACAGACTAGGACAAATCTTTATCATTAAAGACATATTTCCAATTTCTCTTCTTTCTGTCTTAAGTGGCATAATGAAAAAAAAAAAACAAAAAACCACTGAACGGTAAATTGGGATATGCAGGTTTTAAATGAAACTCAGCCTTGGATAAAACAGTTATTCTCTCCCAGCCTTTACTTTCCAATTTGTAATTGAAGTGAGCTTTGAAGTCCGTTTCGATATAGTCTATGTAGAATGTATTTAATGCACTTAATGTGAAAAGCACCAAAAAAAGTTTTTAAGAAGTTGCCATAAAAGCTCTTCTGTCAGGGCGCCTGGGTGGCTCAGTCGTTAAGCGTCTGCCTTCGGCTCAGGTCATGATCCCAGGGTCCTGGGATCGAGCCCCACATCGGGGTCCCTGCTCAGTGGGAAGCCTGCTTCTCCCTCTCCCAATCCCCCTGCTTGTGTTCCTGCTCTTGCTGTCTCTCTGTCAAATAAATAAAATCTTAAAAAAAAAAAAACAACACTCTTCTGTCTTGCACTTAACTAACTTGAAGTTGATATTTCTCATAACTCCCGATTTGCTATTTAATCTGGTAGTCAGGTATATTAGTTATCTATAGCTGCATAACAGATTACCCCCAAAACTTGGTGGCTTAAAACAAATATTTATTATTTCACAGTTTCTGTTGTTCAGAAATTCAGGAGCAGTTTAACTGGGTAATTTTGGCTCAAATCTCTCTGGACAGTACAGTCAAGATTGTCTGGGGTTGCAGTGATCTTTAAAGCTTGACTGGCTGTTTGGCAGAAGGCCTTGATTCCTCACCATGTGGACTTCTTCCATATGCTGCTTCTGTTAAAGAAGTTATTCTGGCACTTGTTAAAATGGTAAGGAAGACTTAATTCAAAACTGTTGTAATTAGGGATATTGCAATAGGGCAAGGAGATTGAACTCAACTCTGAATACAGCAAAGATAGGGTGTCAGTGATGGAAAACTACTAAGAGGAGGCATCAGGGTAGGGAGATTATTGCTAAAGGCAAGCCAGGGCCTTAGACAACAAGAGTGGGAAATGAGGAACTTGATCAGCTATCAAGAGTTGATTTAGCAGGATTCTTGCTAAGACTAAGCTCTGCATCCTCACAGAAGGCCAAGGTTGAGAACTAGTCCAGAAGAGGGCTCAGAGGAGCCTAAGTAAAGTTTAGTAAAGAAGAGAGCCTTTGTCATTTGTATGTCTTCAGGACATGGCAGCTCTCCCAGGGTGAATCATCCAGGTGAAGGAGCACGAGCAGGAAAAGGCACTGCCTTTTTATGACCTATTCTCTGAGTTGCATACTGGTCCACTTTTTTTTTTTTATTTGTTAGAAATGAGTCACTAAGTCCAAGGGAAGAGGAATTGGGCTCCACCTCTAAAAGAGAGAGTCAAAGAATTGGGAGACATATTTTAAACCACTGCATGCAAAATGATGCCAAATGAAATTAATGGTATAGTAACTCAATTCAGTTATTGGTTATAATATTATCTCTGATCTAGGAGCATGTTTATCTCATCTTTCAAATTTTTTCTTGTTTGTTTATTTATTTATCTATTTATAGAAAGGGCGTGTGCATGTGAAAGCCTGGGGGGGGGATCATAAGCAGGTTCCATGCCCAATGTGGCGCCTGATGCAGGGCTCGATAACACGATCCTGAGATCAGGACCTGAGCCGAAATCAAGAGTTGGTCACCAACTAAGCCACCCAGGTGCCCCTTTTTCTTGTTTTAATAAACAGCTCTGTGTATTTAGAAGCTGGTTTCTCTTTTTCAGCAAAACAGCATTTTTGCCATAGACAAATGCTTGTTTTGAAAATAAAGTTTATTTTAAGCTTTCTCTTCCAGGGGTCACCCTAATCTGTTCCTGTACTCTTTTGATGTTGATCTATTTTTGCACCTTGAAGTTAAAAAAAAAAAACAACAACATCCAGTTTCTTGGCTATAAACTGCAGACCAGAGGTGTGTCCTGATAAGGAAAAGACTGTTAGGAGAGGCCTTCAGGAAAATCCTAAGTTCTTGTGACATCACCATATGATTTCTTTTCCTTGTGGAAAATAGTTAGAGGTGATGGGCTATTATCATTGTTTGTAAGCAAAGTGCATCAAGATTTGTGTGTCACTTTCCAATACCAGACTAAACATATCTTAACAAAAAGGACAACACATTGTTTGCTAAGGGAAGTCTCTTTTTTAAAAAGAAAACAAGAAACTCCTTACTTGCTTTTCAAAGTTTCTTCAAACACAGTGGTTCTCTAACGTCAGAGTGCATTAGGATAACCTGGAGATCTTGTTAAGACAAAGACTGATGGGCCTCACTGCCAAAGTTTCTGATTCAGTAGAGGTAGGTGGGGCATGAAATTTTGCCTTTCTAACTAGTCTCCAAGTGATGCTGATGCTGTTCCTGGTGCTCTAGGGACCATACTTTGTGAACCACTGTTAGAAAGACTAGGTAGGGGTGCCTGGGTGGCTCAGTCGATTAAGCGTCTGCCTTCTGCTCAGGTCATGATCCCAGGTTTCTGGGATCGAGCCCCACGTCGGGCTTCCTGCTTAGTGCAGAGTCTGCTTCTGCCTCTCCCCTCCGCTCATGTTCTCTCTCTGGCTCTCGCTCTCTCAAATAAATAAATAAATAAAACTTAAAAAAAAGAAAGACTAGGTAATAAATGTTAATAAAGTTAAATTTACCTCATGTGAGGTGAAAGTTATGATGGATTATCATCTGGCCTAGTTTCCTACCCTGAGGAAAGCAACAAAAGGGGTTTGTTCATTGAGCCCATGTTTATGATCCATGTGAACTGACACATTTATCTTTCCCTCCTGTAGTAAGGGAAGGGTTGCATCTCACTCTTCAAGACCAGTCCTGGGGCGCCTGGGTGGCTCAGTCGTTAAGCGTCTGCCTTCGGCTCAGGTCATGATCCCAGGACCCTGGGATCGAGCCCCGCATCGGGCTCTCTGCTCGTCGGGAAGCCTGCTTCTCCCTCTCCCACTCCCTCTGCTTGTGTTCCCTCTCTCACTGTGTCCCTCTCTGTCAAATAAATAAAATCTTTAAAAAAAAAAAAAAAAGACCAGTCCTTCCAGTTGTCTTTCACATAATATAAAAACAAATACAAATTAAAAATAAGAGATTTAAGTCCATTTCCAGAAATGGAAACTCAAAGCTGCCATATCTACAAATTGGCTTCTATTCCCACCTGTCTCTTCCTTTCTTCCTGTTACAAAGGAATAGAATTTCCTCCTATCCAAGACCAATTCCCTCCAATTGTCCTCTGAATACCATCTCTTCCAATCTTCTCAGGAAGTTCACTCTTCTTATTATCTTTTATTTTCCTCACTCCCTTGCTAAAAATCCTATCAGTTGGTCAAGTCTCTCCCAACATAACAGTAATAATAACTAACAAAAATTTCCTGGATGCCATACCTAGGAACTGAACCCATTATATATTGCCCCTGCCAAATTTCATTAAAACATTTACACTTGCTGACTCCATTTTCTCATAATCCACTAATTCCTTAACCACTCTCATCTGACTTCAGCCTCCAAACCTCACAATATGGTCTCAACGCAGCGGATGCTTCTCAGTCTGTGTTACGTGATATATAGGCAGCATTTGACCTAGTTGACCCATTTGAACCTTACTGGGTCACTCTTCCTTGAAACGCTCTTCCCTTGGCTTCTGTCATATTCTGATTATTTCCCCCCTATATCTCTAGCTGCTCATTTTCAGTCTCCTTTGCTTACTCCTCCTCTTTACCCAGACACTGGGTAATCTCTTCTACACACATGGTTTCACAGACACTGGTTTCAAAGCCTCTTTCATAGCTCTCAAATCTCTAGCTTTGGTTCATTCCCTTTCTCCTTAACTCTAGCCCCATGCAGCCAACTGCCATATATTGTAAAGGAGACATCATCTGCCTTTGAAGGGAGCTCAGTCATTATGTCTAAAATTGCTCTCACCAACTCTGCCCTCACACCATCTACTCCTTTCCCCCTTCCCTGCACAACTAATCACTGTCTGTCCCAATGCTCAAAGTATAATATTGACTTCTCCTTCTACCCCCAAATCCCAATCACCAAATTCTATCATTTTTACTTCTTAAATATCTTCCAAATCTGTTACTCTGTCAATAGTGTCCTTTGATGTACGAAAGTTTTTAATTTTGTATAAAATGTCTGCTTTCTTGTTGCTTGTGCTTTTGAGGTCATATACAAGAAATTATTGCCAAATCCAATGTCATGAAGTTTTCCCCCATGTTTCCTTCTAAGAGTTTTATAGTTTTGACTTTTACGTTGAAGTCTTTGATCCATTTTGAGTTAATTTTGTATGGTTTTAGGTTAAGGGTCCAACTTTTTTCAGCACCATTCCTTGAAAAAGACTGTCCTTTCCCCAGTGAATGATGCTGTGCCTAATGCTTTAATAGTGACAACTAAATTAAAACACTTTAAAATGTGCTGGCTAAACAAAGCACCTGCAGACTGGATTTTGACTCAAAGACCACTAATTTGCAGTGTGTGACTTAATTTTTCACATTAAATTTAACAAATTAGCTAAGGGGAGTGAGAGATATTTTGTGTTGCCTATCATGTTCCAAGCAATGTACCAGGTGCTGGTGACAAACTGGTCACAAAGGTTCATTGTTCAAGTCCTAGCATCAAACTGTTTAAAGTTGAGCAAGACTTGTGAAAACATCATTTTATTTTAGCACTATGTGAGTAAATGCTGATAAATACGTGCACCAAGCAGAGAAGAGGTTAAGAGAAGAGGAAAAGAAATATTTTAAATAGTGGTGTAACAAAGTAAAACCAGCTGCAAGCACACAGTTGAGAGGTGTTGAGAGGATCCCTGGCATGGCCCCAAAGCCAGCAGCCAGCATCCTCCATGACAGTACTGGTTTTCAGGCAGAAACGCTTTCCTCTAGTGGCAGGACGTCATAAGGAAGCGCCGGGGAGAGTGGGCGGGACTTCCGGCCGCGGCTGACCCGTAAGGTGCGGAAACTAAACCGACTAGCGTAGTTGCGTGAGGTGCGGATTCCTGCGCAACCTTTCCCTGCCTGAATACTGCGTCCGTCCCGGGTCTCTGCGTTTGGCACCAGTGGGAGTCACTGTCTCTGCACTCCTGGTATGGGCATGTTTCTTGTCTTCTTAATTGTGTGTGTTGAGTGAGAGGACACGGGAAACCGTTCTAAGATACACTTAGTGGAGCATGTGCGCCAAGAAGGTCCACAGATAAGTGGAAGCCCAGTGATTTTTAAATCCCTGGAACAAGAGCAATGTTTACCAAAATGATATCCTTGTTTGTTTTAAAATTTGGGTTTCAGGGGCGCTTGGTGGCTCAGTCGTTGAGCGTCTGTCTTCCGCTCAGGTCATGATCCCAGGGTCCTAGGATCGAGCCCCGCATCGGGCTCCCTGCTCCGCGGGAAGCCTGCTTCTCCCTCTCCCACTCCCCCTGCTTGTGTTCCCTCTCTCGCTGTGTCTCTCTCTGTCAAGTAAATAAATAAAATCTTTAAAAAAAACAAAATAAAATTTGGGTTTCACGTCTATGATATCCTAAAAAATCTTTACCGGTTACAAAGACAAAAGTCTAAAGACTTTGTTTCTGAAATCATGTTTCCCATATTGGGGCTGAGGGCTCCCGGTTAAATATTTCAGGGAGTCTAAATGTTTTTTTCTTTAAAAGGTGACTGAACATAGGGCGCCTGGCTGGGTCAGTCGAAGAGCATGCGACTCTTGATATTGGGGGCCTGAGTTCCAGCCCACGTTGGGTGTAGAGATTACTTAAAAAGCAAAACAACAACAACAAAAACTTTTTTTTTTTTTTAAGTAAGCTGTATACCCAATCTGGGGCTTGAACTCAGGGCACCCCCCCATCAAGAGTCACATGCTCTACCAACTGAGCCAGCCAGCTGCCCCCCCAAAATAAACTTTTTTTTTAAGGTGTCTGAACATGTTTTAAATGAGAAAAGCATTGGTCCATGATATTTATTCAAAAAATACTTGACTGATTCCTGTGAGCCATAAACTGCCAAGCACTGGGTTCAGTGTTAATATAATAGTCCATGGGGTGCCTGGGTGGCTCAGATGGTTGAACATCTGCCTTCAGCTCGGGTCATGATCCTGGAGTCCTGGGATCGAGTCCCGCATCGGGCTCCCTGCTAGGTGGGGAGCCTGCTTCTCCCTCTGCCTCTGCCTGCCAGTCCCTCTGCCTGTCAGTCCCCCTGCTTGTGCGCTCTCTCTCTCAAATGAATAAATAAAATCTTTAAAAAATAAAAATAAAAAAATAAATAGTCCTTGTCCTGATAGAGTTTACCGTCTAGTCAGGCAAATAAGTGACCTGGCAATTACAAAACAGTGTTACAAATATGATAGAGAGGTAGAGGGTGCTATAAGAACTAGTAGGAGGAATACTTGATCTAAAGCTTGAGGTGAAGAATAGCTAGCTGAAGAGGTAAGCAAAAGGTAATTTTGTGGAAAACTTTAAAAGTCATGTTCATAAGTTTGGAATTTAACCTGACAGCTATGGGTTTAAAAATACACCGTGGGGACCATACGAGTGTATTGATCAGATTTGCACTGAGGCAGGCAGAGCAAATCTGGAGGCTAGGGGATGCAATTAAGATAATGGGATTCAAAAGAAGTTAATGGATTCAAGATGTATTTAGAAAGTAAAGTGAATGTAATTCAAATAGATTATAGATATGGTGGGTGTGAGAGAGGACGGTAATAAAATGACCCCCCAGTTTCTGGCTTCAGCAAATAGATGAATAGCAGTGTCCCTCCCTGAAACCATGTGGAAGGTAAAGCAGATTGGAAAGGGAAGGGAGAGAGATTATTTTAATATGTTGCATTTGAAGTGTTTCTTCTGATGCGTGGTGTTTGAAGCCACAGAGGTAGATCAGACCTCACATGGAAAATTTTATATTGGGGGGGAAAAAGAGGAGGAGGGCTAAAGACAGAATTCAGAGGCACATCTGCTATTAAAGGAGGGGAAGACATTTGAGCATCAGGGCACAGCTTAGAGAGCCACTCTCAGAAGCATGCAGAGTCATTAAATGAAGCAGAGGGAAGAAGGAATTTTTCAAGTATTTCAGTTGCATTTTGTAAAATGTTGATTTCCTTTTTTTTTTTTTCTTCAAATCCTGCACGAGTTTCACATTTTTAAGCATCTTCTTCATTGTTTTGTGGATATCCAGACCTTTAGGAAAAATTGTGGAGCTTATATAAATTTGCCCTAATTTTGGACATTTTGTTTGGCAATAACATTATTTGCTGCAAAATAAACTCTGAACTGGAGAAAAGAGGTTTATTTTGTTCTTGTTTTTAAAGATTTTATTTATTTGGGAGAGAGCGTGAGTGGGGGTGGGGAGGCAGAGGGGGAAACCAGACTCTCAGCTGAGCAGGGAACTCGATATGGGGCTCAATCCCAGGACCCATGAGATCATGACCCAAGCTGAAGGCATCAGCTTAACCAACTAAGGCACCCAGTCGCCCCTATTTTGTTCTGTTTTTAAATCAGTAGGTCTTTCTATATTTCTGTTTTGAAAACATGAAAGCATTGATACAGCAGCTCCTAAGTGCTTTTTACTAGTTGCCATCCTCTATAATTTTTCTGCCCTTTGTCTTACTGTCTTTTGGATCTGTATCTGGACTTAGTATAGAATGGAGAAGAATATAGCATCATGATCTCACCCATATCAGCAGAACATTACTTTCTTATCCAGTAATACTGATATTCTGGGCCCCTAGATACAAATCTAAAAAGGATCTCTCTTTTCCTCAAAGCAATAGTGAAATTTATGTCTAAAATAAGAACCCAAATAAGTTTTAAACTTTTTGCCTGATGAGTGATCACAGGCTCTATGCCACAGGAGTCTAGGAAAAATTAATGGTACAACAAAGTTGTGCTCACTTTGTGTTTCAAAAATCAATTGCTTTTTTGGTGTCTCAAATTTATACTTGCACAATTAGTTGACAGGTTTTAAAAATCTTCATCTAACTTTTCATTACATTTGCTTCTTTTGTAGGGGTCTTACATGTCTATTTTCCTCAAAATGAGTGGTAGTATCACCTTAAGATCTTGTGCCAGATTTTTGGTGCCACTTACCATTCCTGGGAAGAGAAGAGTTTTATGTTCAACAGCTCTGCAGAGATACATGTCTTCCAAAACACCAGCTGTGTCCTATCCTAAAAAGGAGAGTACATCACCTCTTGAACAGCTGGGATTGGATGGGTGGAAAATTACAATGAAATCCACTGTGGAAGAAGAAGATGTTTCAACAGTCTCGAGTAGCAAGGATGAAGATCCCCTAGCTGCCATCAGGGAGTTAATTGAGATGTGGAGATTGCTTGGCAAAGAAGTACCAGAAGACATGAGTGAAGAAGAACTTAAAACTGCTATGGAATGTGTTTCTAAATCATCAAAAAAAAAATACTTAAAATATTTATATATTAAGGAAAAAAAGAAAAAAGCTAAGCAAATAAAAAAGGAAATGAAAGCAGCAACAAAGGAAAAAGCAATAAAAGAACACTTGCTAGAAACCACTAAGGAAGATAAACAGCAAAACTTTCTATTTCTACGACTTTGGGATAGGAATATGGACATTGCCATGGGCTGGAAAGGTGCTCAGGCTATGCAGTTTGGACAACCTTTGGTTTTTGACATGGATTATGATAATTATATGAAACCAAGAGAACTCCAGAATACTGTTTCCCAACTTCTAGAAAGTGAAGGATGGAACAGAAGAGATGTTGATCCTTTCCATCTTTATTTCTGCAACTTTAAAATAGATGGTGCTTATCATAAAGAGTTAGTTAAACGTTACAGAGAAAAATGGGACAAGTTGCTTTTAACAGCAACAGAAAAGTCTCATGTAGATTTATTCCCAAAGGATAGTATTATATATTTAACTGCAGATTCTCCCAATGTTATGACTACTTTCAAGCATGATAAAATTTATATAGTGGGATCTTTTGTTGATAAGACTATGCAGACAGGCACATCCCTAGCCAAGGCAAAACGGCTGAAGCTGGCAACAGAATGCCTTCCATTAGATAGATATTTACAGTGGGACACTGGTACCAAAAATCTCACCTTAGATCAAATGATGCGTATATTGTTATGTCTGAAAAACACTGGTAGTTGGGAAGACGCTCTGAAGTTTGTTCCTAGGAGAAAACATACTGGTTATCTGGAGATTACTCAGCATTCTCAAGAGTTTATCAACAGATTGAAGAAGTCAAAGACCTTTAATTCGTTTCCAAAAGGCTCTCTAAATAGACACACACAGAAACGGTGGCTTAAATGAGAAAATTTGGTAACTTAAAAAAATAAATGGTCGCAATATATGTAAATCTAACCATGATGCTGTATGCCTAAGCTTATACTGTAATGAATGTCCGTTATTAATAAAACTGGAAGAAAAAATGGAGTGGGAATACAATTCTACTGGTCTTTTTCTTCCTGAATGGAATTCATTTATTCTTTCTTTTAAAAGTTGTCTTTCCAAACTGACTGAAGTGTTTTTTCCCCAATTAATTAAATTTCTGCAAAACTTTGGAAATATATTTTGTTTACTATAAAAATAAACTTAATAATCTTAGTAAAAAGAATTGTCCAAGTTTGTTGAACCCAGTAAAACAATTTTACCATTGCTGTGGCTTTTTTGTGAATATTTTTGAGTCTCAGACTCCATTTTCTTTTTCTTTTTTAGATTTTTTTATTAGAGAGGGGGAGAGAGTGTGCATGAGTGGGGGCAGGGGGGGTAGAGAGAGGGACAAGCAGACTCCTTGCTCAGCAGGGAGCCCGATGAGGGACTCCCATCCCAGGACCCCAGGATTATGACCTGAGCCAAAGGCAGGTGCTTCACCAATTGAAACACCCAGGTGCCCCTCCTTTTTTTTTTTTTTTTTAAATTTATTTATTTAGAGAAGGGGGAGAGGGAAAGAATCCTCAAGCAGATTCCCCGCTGGGGGCAGAGGCCCCTGATCTGAGGCTCAATCCCAGGACCCTGAGATCATGACCTGAGCTGAAATCAAGAGTCACCGGCTTAACTGACAGCCACCCAGGAACCCCTCCATTTTCCCTTTTTTTTTTTTTTTAGAGATTTTATTTATTTGTCAGCACAAGCAGGGGGAGTGGCAGGCAGAGGGAGAGGGAGAAGCAGGCTCCCTGCTGAGCAGGGAGCCCGACTCGATCCTAGGACCCTGGGATCATGACCTGAGATGAAGTCAGTAGCTTAACCGACCAAGCCACCCAGGCGCCATTTTCCTTCTTAAATGTTCTTTTAGCAATGTCAACAGCTACCCTTTTATCAGAAATTGTTTTTTTTTCTCTTAATTATTACTTTTATTATTATGTTATGTTAATCACCATACATTACATCATTAGTTTTTGATGTAGTGTTCATCATTCATTATGTTTTTTGGTTTTTTTTTTTAAGATTTTGTTTACAGAAAAGACTTTAAACTTCAGGTCGTGGTTCACTTATTAAAGTAACATTTGGTACAGTGCTGGACATGTCATAGGCACTGAAGTTTATTGTTTAACTGAATTTTGGTTAAAAGGTTAAGACATCCCTTGGCATGTCATGGGATTTGCCTATATTACGAAAAACGGGTTTGGGGGGATGAAATTTATTTCGTGTCCTCTTAGGAAGAAAAAAGGGGGTTTACTTGATGACTGTAGGAAGAAAAGGGGGGTTTACTTGACTGTTACATACAGCACTTACCTATTGTATAGAGAGCTTTCCTTTTTTTTGAGACAAAGAGCATGAGCTGGGGGAGGGGCAGAGGCAGAGGGACAAGCTGACTCCCTGCTGAGCGGGAAGCTGGATCAGGGGCTCCATCCCAGGACCCTGAGATCATGACCAGAGCTGAAGTCAGCTGCTTAATTGAGCCACCTAGGTGCCCCAGCTTTCCTTTTCTAGGAAAAACTTTTCTCTAGCCATGTGACTTGAGTGGAAGCTGCTATATTTTTACGGACCTTGTCCTGGCCACAGCTGATTATCCCCAAGGAAACACCTCATTCAAACTTAGAGATAGGCTAGTCAGAACCCTTTTCTAGGATTTTTGGATGTGAGAACTAAACCTGTGTCACTATCTGATGGCGGACTTGACAGGAAGCCCTGGAATTGATGGTGGCCTTCCTTTTTACGAAGGAAGACAGGCTATATAGTAGGGAGTGAAGCTTACATATAAAAATAAGACCAATTTTTGGAGCGGTTTAAATCCCTGCTTCCAATTATCCCTGAGGTACAGCTATAGATTTGCCTTTAGCATTCATTGGTTGTTTGAACCTCATGTAATACCCCGGTAATTTCTCTAATAAATTCCCCTTTTTTGCCTAAGCCAGTTTGAGTTGGGTTTCTGCCACTTGCTACCTAATAAGTCCTACTATACTTGAGAAAATGTGTACTTGTTTCCTAAAAAAAGAACTTTAGGAAATGTTCATTGTAGACTACTGGCACTCTTAAATTTTTTGAAAACATAGGAAATAGAGATGGATAGCCAACTACTTCTACCTAATTTTTGAACTGGAAATTAACATGAGATGCAGTCCAATACATTTCTTAAAGCAGGATTTAATCTTTTACCAAATACTACTAAGTACTCTGCCAAGCAATATGCAGTTTACATGAATTAAACAATTATACTATTATTATATATATTATACTAAACTACAATTATAGTACCTATAACTTAGTTGCTTAATAGTACCTTTTTTACAGATAAGGAAAATTTACTCAAAATTCAGCCTTTAAGTATAGTCTCAGAATTCAAAAGATCTGTCTGACTTTAAAGTCCCGGCTTTCAACCTATAAATAATACACTATAATAAGTCGAGTATGAAGTACAATGGAAAAAACAATGGATGCCTAACCTAAACTCACGAGTGGGGGATTAGGAAGGGCCTTGAGAAAGTGATGTGTAAACTTAGAATTGATGATAAATGTGATATGAATGAATTTCAACCTTTGACCCAGCTAAGTGGCAAGGTGCTACTATTTGAGCCATTTGAGATACAGTGAAGATAAAACAGCATAGTACTTAAGAACAGGATTTAGGATTTCCTGGCAGGACTGGCACCTAGAGCGAGGCAAACAAGGCTTCTAGGGCACCTTACTGATCTCCCAAGTCCTAGCCCTACTCCCTGGGTTCCAGCTACGCTATAGGCTCTGACGCCTAAATTGCTTAATCTCTTGAAATTTCAGTTTTCCTCCTCTATAAAAAGGAGATTAGAAATAGTTTTTGACTCATATAAAACATTTAATATTGAGTCTGGCCCATAAATGCTAAGTAAATATTAACTATGTAATTTAGGCTATGTTCAAAATATATGTAATTTTTTTTTAAGATTTTATTTGTTTATTTGACAGAGATGGCGAGAGAGAGCATGGGGGGGAGGAAGAGGGGGCAAGCAGAGGGAGAAGCAGGCTCCCCACTGAGCAAGGAGCCCAAAGTGGGACTTGATCCCAGGACCATGGGATCATGACCTGAGCTGAAGGCAGATGCCTAATCAATTGAGCCACCCAGGCACCCTAAAATGTATGGAATTTCTAATCTAGTATATGCAAGTTGTCTTTTTGAGGAGTATATTCTTATTTCTTTGTTGCAATGGTATGCTAAGGTATTTCATTGAGGTAACACTAGAATTTAAAATTTTAATTTAAAAAAGACCATTTTGTTTCCAAATGGCTAAGCAGTAACTGATTCCTTTCTTTTTTTTTTAAGATTTTGAGAGAGGGCGCCTGGGTGGCTCAGTTGGTTAAGCGACTGCCTTCGGCTCAGGTCATGATCCCGGAGTCCCGGGATCGAGTCCCACATCGGGCTCCCTGCTCAGCGAGGAGCCTGCTTCTCCCTCTGACCCTCCCCCACTCATGTACTCGCTCTTTCAAATAAATAAATAAATCTTTAAAAAAAAAAAAAAGATTTTGAGAGAGAGAGAGAGAAAGCATAAGCATAGGGAGGGGGAGGGGCTGAGGGAGAAAGCAGACTCCCCACTGAGCAGGAAGCTCTATACGAGGCTCAATCCTTGGATTCTAGGATCATGACCCGATCCAAAGGTGGACATAACCGATCCAGCCACCCAGGTGCCCCCGATTTCTAAGACTCTTACACAGATAAATTACAATGGCAAATTCATCCACAGTTTAAACTCATACAATTTTAATTTTCCAAATGTTTTGGAATTTGGAATTTAACAGACCTAGATACTTCAACTTCTCCAAACTAAATGGTCTGCTTTCCCAGTCACTAAGTAGGAAGTAGCTCTTCTATCTCAAACACTCAATAATTTATAGTATTCTTCCACTCTGAAGGTAATTTTTTGTTGCCTACGTTCTAATTATCTTCTTACCTAGTAGGCAGATGTTTTCATGTAATACCATTTCTAGCTCTCTCCTTTTGCTCTTTTCAAACATGCTACCAACTTCCCAAATTTTAATTATTAAAACAATTTTAAAAGGAAGAAGTCTTTACTTAACTATTATCCCTACTATATTACCCATTTTTAAGTTCTTAATATCTAAGCCAGTCTTCAAGCAAATATTAAGAACTTACTGTTTCCATTTCCTCCCCACACTGCTATTCAATAGCATATATGCTTTTAAAATTCCCAGTAGCCATATTAAAAATAAGCAGATGAAACTAATATATTTTATTTAACCCATATGCCCACAGGATTATCACTTCAATGTGTAATCTGTATAAAAACTAATGAGATTTTACATTCGTATTTTTTTATATGCTAAGCCTTCAAAATTTGGTATGTGTTTTAATGGTTACAGCATATCTTAATTTGAATGCCATTTGATCCCCATGACCACCCTTAGAGGAGGTACAATTATTTTTTTATATATTTTTTTAAGATTTTATTTATTTATTTGTCAGAGAGAGAGAGAGGGTGCACAAGCAGGGGAAGTGGCAGACAGGGAGAAGCAGGCTCCCCGCTGAGCAAGGAGCCTGATGCAGGGTTGGATCCCAGGAACCTGAAATCATGACCTGGGCTGAAGGTAGATGTTCAACTGACTGAACCACCCAGGTGCCCCTTCTTAAGACTAATTTCTGTTAACACTTTTAATATAGGGCAAACCCAGAAACTCCAGGTCCCTAGGCGAGGAATTGACCCCATATGGCAAGAGGGTAGTATAAATATAGGGAGACAAGGAAGATGAGTCTAGAAAGTTAGGCTAGGGCCCAATGTAACACTTGGACCTCATTCTGCAAACCCTAAGGATTCATTAAAGTTTTGTTTTTTTTAAAGATTTTATTTATTTATTTGACAAAGACACAGCAAGAGAGGGAACACAAGCAGGAGGAGCCCAAGAGGGAGAAGCAGGATCTCCGCGGAGCAGGGAGCCCGATGTGGGACTTGATCCCAGGACCCTGGGACCATGACCTGAGCCGAAGACAGATGCTTAATGACTGAGCCACCCAGGTGCCCTCACTAAAGTTTTCTAAGTAAGGATGAAATGACTGCAATCTTAACTGAATGAGGTAACTTCTCTCTTTTTAAAAAGATTTTGTCAGAGAGAGAGCACACAAGCAGGGGAAGCAGCAGACAGAGGGAGAAGCAGGTTCCCCGCTGAGCAAGGAGCTGGATGTGGGACTTGATCCCAAGACCCTGGGGTCATGACAGAGCCAAAGACAGACGCTTAACTGACTGAGCCACCCAGGCCACCAAGGTAACTTAAGTTGATATGACAATTACGACCTACAGAAAAAGTAGTTTTACCATTTGGCTATGTGACATTAGACAAATTACTGTTTGGCCTCAATTCTCATAGCTAATTAAAAAGAGTAATTCTGCATTGGACTGTTGTAGGGATTAAACAAGATAGTGTCTGACACAAGAGGGCGCCCCATAAATATTATGTTTTGTTTTTAGGACTTTTTTTTTTTAAGTTTTATATATGTAAATAATCTCTACACCCAACATGGGGCTGGAACTCAGGAGCCCGAGATCAGCCCCACGCTCTTCTGAGCCAGCCAGGAGACCCCACTGCCCTCTTTTTTTTTTTTTTTTTTAAGAAAGCACAGGTAATCCAGAAAGACCAGAATGAATAGAGCAGGCTCGCTTCAGGTGTAGTCACACCCTGGTCTGCAGAAACCTTACATGATTCCACCAACGTTTGCAGAGTGATGCTCGCATATCTCCCCCACTTCTCCGGACCAGGAAAACCTAAGCAAGCTCCAGTCAAGTCCCTAACCAGTCTTGCATAGACACGCAGCCCAACCTTCCCCGCCCTTCGTTGAGAGGCGACTCGCAGATGATGTCACATTCACTTCCGTTTCCAAAACGGCCTCTTTTCACTTTCCAGGGCCGCTCTAGGCTGCTGCCTCGCCAGCTAGCTCCGAAACTCAATGGTTGTTGGGCGGGGTCGTGACGTCCTTGGCGTGGCTGCAGGGGAGGCCGCGGCGGGGAAAATGGCGGACGGGAAGGCGGGAGAGGAGAAGCCCGAGAAACCGCAGCGAGCTGGAGCCGCCGGAGGTGAACACAACCCCAGCGTCGCGGGCTGCGTGGGATGCTCTGGGCCTTTCTTTGAGGTCCCCGGGGTTGGGGGAGTAGGATGGGAGCGAGAATGGGCGGATCTGGCGCTCACCCGGCCAGGTGCTGGGCCCAGACGAGACCCGGGCACGCCCGGCGCGGCCCGCTGGGATCCGGGCCCACATCGCTTCCTTGCCGGGGGAGAGCCGGCCACTGTCCGTCACCTGCTGGCCCCACCGGAGGCCCTGCTTCCGAGGAGAGGGGAGATGGGTACCAGAAAGGGGGACCGAACTCGGGGTGGGACCGGGAGCGGCAGTGCAGGAGCCGCTACCGCCACACCGGAGACGCACATCAGAAAACACGCGTACACACACAGTGGGAGTCACCGAGCAGTGGCCGCAGGAACTGGCCGCAGGCCGAGTTTCCGACGGTGTTGGCCTCTAAGTTACACCTAGGAGTTAGTTTGCTTCTCCCTTTTCGCCGAGGAGGTCGACGATCCCGGCCTTTTCTCTTATTTTCAAGCCGAAAATCGACCCTGTAACGGGATGGGTCGAGGTGGAGGGAAAGAATACCTTTGCCTGCCCGCTGGTTTAAGCTGCGGGGTCTAGGGTTAGGGTTTGATTGCCTTTGAAGTGTCCGCTTTTTCTTAGGCTGTTGCCAGCTACCTGCATGACAGATATTTAGGTGGCTTAATAGGCTAGTGTGACTCTTCCTGTATTTTGTTATGATGCTAACTCAGGTTACAGCTATCTCCATTCTGTATCCTCCACCCCTGTAAATTTGGGCCTTGTGCATGAAGGTAAAGGAACATCTCTCCAAGCCCCCACCCCCCTTTGTCGCAACAAGGCAAGTAACTTAACACGTGCGAGGTGATCATAATATCTTTAGAACGTTTTAAGTATTACTCTCTAGTCTGACTCCCTCAAATCTTATCCCTGAAAATATTTAGTTTGAGAAAATACCGAGGATTAAGAGCATATGAAGGCAATTATTAGGACCTTACTAACATGACGTTTAATATGAATTGCCTTGGGAACAAAAACTGAGAAAAGCGTAATATTCAGTTAATTAAACAGCAATTTAGACCATATAGTACTATCTCATTAGGGATGTTTTTTCCCCTCAAAAATCGTTTTGGAAATTATTGAGTAAAATAACATAAAAAATTAGTAGTTTGGGAAAAAACAAAGATCTGCAACCTGAAGAATCTTAACTGGCTTTTAGACTATCTTTTAACTTTGTAGAATAGCTTTTTAAGTGTCTTGAGAGTATTAAAGATGTGTTTAATGTGTTGCCGAAATGTACCTTAAGTGTCAGCATAACCAGACTGTGTAATTTATCCACCACCCTTTCAGTTAGGGATAATTAACTCTGTAGTATGAATGTTGAAGTTTCTATTGTAGCATGTTTTTGTATGTGGAGTGTTAGTATAAAATTAACTTGGATGATTGATATCAAAAGTTATGGTACCCTTGTTGGTGATTTAGACTAAGTACTATCCCTTAATAACTTTGCCATAATTTGCCTTGGATGTGCCTGCCTTAACAAGAAGATAGTACTGTTGCATAGAAATCATTTTTGAATGTCAGATATTTTTAATTTGTACAGAGAAATCCTAGCTAAAACATTTAATACTGTGGATTGGCTGAATTGCTAATTTTGTGGCAAGTTGGCACTATTTTGAAACATTCTCAAGTTTGTCTTAGGAACTTACCTAGCTGATTTTTAGCTCCTATTGAAGAGTCCAGTAGTTGGAAGTGTAATTTTTTCTAAGTAGCTATGAATGAATTCATGTCAGTAAGAGAAGCTACTTACTTGAACTTGCTCTCACCTTAAAGAGGAGGAGAATGCAAAGGATAAGGCTTTGGGCAGATTTTTATTCTCCCTTCGGCAAAATTTTTGTGGCTCCTTGAAACTGAAATCTTAGAAAAAAGCTGTCCATATCATAATCATGGCCATCTTGTGCTGTTTTAAGCTATCTAATAACTATTTTAATGAAATTGACATTTCTTCTGCCAGCCACTAGGAGGGTCTTGAATATGTTCTCATTTAAGCTGCACACCAGTCCTTTTGGAGAGGTAGCTATGTGCCCTTTTTTCAGATGAAGCTACCAGAATACAAATGGGTCATGAAGGATATGCCCTTATGGACTTAAACTTTATTAGGTACTTCTTTTTCATAGTAAGGTAACTTTGTTCTCCAAGACCTACCTTTCCTCTCCAGCTACTCAATAGAAAAGAAAAAAAAAAATGCCAGTACCACGTGTAATTTGATTTCACATTAACTACACACTTGTTAGCTCAGAATGAATGCAAACTAGATAAACATCCCTTTTATTAAAATATTCCTTGATAAAGAATCTAGTACTTTTATATAATTATATTAATGTTTTGCTATCAATTGTGATTTTATTTTTAGAAAACTGATCACATATTTACTCATTGTTTAAAATACAAATTATGTTAAAAAATAAAAATAAATAAAATATAAATTATGTTGCTAAAAATTTTCACATTGCTAATCCATGGTCATCTAAAATTTTTGTTTTCCATGGCCCAAAATACAAAGATCCTATTAAATAAATAGAAAACAGGAGTTCTTGATTAAAAGCCCCCAAATGCTAAAGTGTAGTACATGTTGTATTTAAAGAAAAACACCTTATTGGACATAGAAATTAATGTTTATATTTAATGATATATTTCAAAGTTCACATGAGGTTGAAATAATTTTCTCTTCTAATGAACTATATATATAGACTTGTACAGTCACATTGATAATAATATAGATTTGGCTGTCACACTTTTCCATTTTCATTGCTTATTCCATTTGCTTTATTTCCTAAATGTTTTGTATATTTTACTACATAATTATTAGAGGAGGATTACCTAAAAAAATAAAAGCTGCAATCTATGTGACACATAGAGCCATTTAAGGCTAAGTAATGAGTACTAATACAACACCCATCTTTTTTTCACTCCTTTCCCCCCATCTTTTCACTGAAGAGTGGATATTTTCTAAAGCTGTTGAATATCTATAAATGCTTTAAAAAGAAAAGAAAAGAAAACAACAAACTTAAGAGTTGAGCACAGCCAGACAGTTATTTACTATGTCCAAAAATAATTTGCTGGATTTGGAATCAGTCATGTTTGTTTTTTTATTATTTTTTTTTTAAGATTTTATTTATTTGTCAGAGAGGGACAGAGCACAAGCAGGGGGAGGGGGCAGGCAGAGGGGGAAGCAGGCTCCCCATTGAGCAAGGAGCCCAATGTGGGACTGGATCCCAGGACGCTGGGATCATGACCTCAGCTGAAGGCAGACGCTTAACCGACTGAGCCACCCAGGCATCCCTGGAATCAGTCATGTTTAGAAATGACCTGCTAGACATAATACGTTCCATCTCCATTGTGGACCTGAGATGTGGGTGGTCTTAACAGATTGCCTCTTAAGGTGACAAGAAAGCATATGTGAATAAAGTTGAATTTTGATTTCACATTAATTAGTTGATTACTTAATTAGTGGTAGTTTTCCCAACTCCCCTGTTCATGCTACAGTAGTGTCCATAGGTATTTTCCCTATAGCATCATGGGATTGGACAGATAGTATTGTGTTCCATATATTATCACATACTAGTTCAGCCAGCTGTCACACTTAATGGTATTAATATTATAGTAAGATTTATGTTTTTCACTTTGTTTTATACTTATGCTTTAGCTTTTCTAGATTCTTTTTTTTTTTTTAAGATTTTATTTTTATTTGTTTGACACAGAGCAAGCACAAGTAGGAGCAGCAGGGCAGAGGGAGAAGGAGAAGCAGACTCCCCACGGACCAGGGAGCCCGATGCAGGGCTTGATCCCAGGACCCTGGGATCATGAGCTGAGCCGAAGGCAGACGCTTAACTGACTGAGCCACCCAGGCACCCTGTAGTTTTTCTAGATTCTTTGTTCCAGAATTATTTTCTGGGTAAAAGGAGACCTAGAATTAAGAAAAGATAGGGTGTTTTAAAGAACTGGAAATCTTGACTAATTATATATAGCTCTTGGGTCACAGTTCAAAGAGCAGAGAATACTGCAGTCAAGATTAAATGTTCTTTATGCTATTTGTTTTGATGTTTTTCGGAGTTTGTGTTTGCACAAAACTTGTGCCTTAGTGTATCGATTGTTTCTCTATGTAAACCCAGTGCATTTTCTATATGTTTCTATATGTTCCCATATATAGAGACTGTGTTTTCAATTTTAGTCACAAAGAAATAGTTATCATTGTTTAGGTTCTACAGTAAAACTCATACTTGATTAAAGCTATAAATAGAATGCAGAATAAAATTTAGGAGGTACCTGGGTGGCTCCATCGTTAAGTGTCTGCCTTTGGCTCAGGTCGTGGTCCCAGAGTCCTGGGATCGAGCCCCGCATTGGGCTCCCTGGTCGGCTGGAAGCCTGCTTCTCCCTCTCCCACTCCCCCTGTTTGTGTTCTCTCTCTGTCAGATAAATAAATAAAATCTTTAAATAAAATTTAGAGTAATGCTTTTAGTTCTAAACTTAGGCTTTGAAAAAACTAATGTTGGCATAATACTGTTGTTTTTTTTTTTTTTTTAAGAAATTCTAAATTAATTTTTAAAAGATTTTATTTGTTTATTTGAGAGAGAGAGGATAGGGGGTTGGGGGGCTGAGGGAGAGGGAGAAGCAGACTCCCCGCTGAACGGGGAGCCCAATGTGGGACTCTATCCCAGGATCCTGAGATCATGACCTGAGCTGAAGGCAAACGCTTAACCGACTGAGCCACCCAGGTGCCCCTAGAAATTCTAAATTGATTTCTGTATTTCAGCTATTAAATGTTGATCTTACATTCTTTAGGTGCTTTTGTAATTTCATATCTAAATAAGTAAATGGCACCTCCAGCAACCATTCCAGTGCTATCTTTGTCTCCTGAGGAAATACCAAAGCCTAGTCCTGCTTAATTCCCCTACATTGTTATTACAACTTTCACTCCTTGTCCAAAGGGAATAAAGAGTTCCTGTTATCTTTCCTCTAAACAAAATCAAATGTTCTGTTCAAAGTGCTTATTAATCTAGAGACCTCATCCTTCCAAAATTATATAGATTGAGAGCTATAGCCTCTGGATTTTTTAATCTGTTACTTGTCCATCTATTTGTGTTTGATTTTCCACTTTTCCCCCATTCTAGTTGTTTGTCCTGTTAACTTGTTGTCAGGGCTATTGCTTAGAGCCTATCTTCTCTTCATAAATAAACTGTTTAGTGTAGCAGAAAACATTCTATAGGGTGAATTGGGGAAAGAAAATAAAATTTTTAATCAACCAGACTTCTTCTATCTTACCATTCAGTATGCTCTTAAATAGCCTTCTCCTCTAAAGGACCAAAGATACTCAAGATGCAAACTTATTTTGTCATGGATTAATACAAATACAAGCACAATTACTGAAAGCCATCTTACATTCCAAATCTACATATGTATGGCTTCTATTTGAAATTATAATTAGCTTGTCTTTCTTTCATGAGAAAAAGTAGTGTGTAAACCTAAGTATGATTGTTAAAATAGGTGATAATCAAGCTTTCAGAGTAGAATTAAATTACATAAGAGGGAATGACTTGATGTCTTCCTTCAGTTTCCATTTCAACTCTAAAAATTGTGTGAGAGGTACGTGAGGAATACATCACTCAAGAAACTTACTCCAGGCTGTATTAATGTTGTAGTTCTGGTAATAATAGGCCATTCATAACTAGGTACTTTTTGTATAACTAGTACTACATAATTGAAGAATGTCAGAATTTATTAATCAAATGTATTGTTCTGTGATGTGACCAATTGCTCACACACTAATTTGTGTAGAAGAATTTATAGACCTTAATTTCTAAAAAGCAAAATCCCACAAATGACTAGATTATTATATAACTTTTATAATAGTGTTTAGTTGAAGGGTCTTAGATTTTGTGAACTCTATGTTTATAATTTTAAATTGCTCTGTATTTTATGCTAGTTAATTCATGGGAGCCTCTTCTACTGCCACACAATCTCAGTTCCTGCTGTATACTCTAACAAACAGTGGAGGAGACTGTTGGGTCAGTAGGTGACAACTGCAGAGGTATCTTCCTTATAACGATGCTTTTTGAGGTTGCTGCTCCCATCAATCTGCTCAGTAAAAATAGCTCATCTTGGTAAGTTGTTTCGACTTCACCAGGACCTGAAGAAGAAGCAGAAAAACCTGTGAAAACTAAGACTGTTTCTTCCAGTAATGGAGGGGAAAGTTCCAGTCGCAGCGCTGAGAAGCGATCAGCTGAAGAAGAAGCTGCAGACCTCCCAACAAAGCCTACAAAGATCTCCAAGTTTGGATTTGCCATAGGTAGTCAGACGACAAAGAAAGCCTCAGCCATATCCATCAAACTTGGATCAAGTGTGAGTTGTTATTTTACCTGTATGATGTTCATAATGGGACTTAAGAATTTTTGTTTCAGGAACCTGCTATTAGGGGGTTATGGTAAATTCAGTCTAAAAAGGTACATTAGTGCGTGAACTTACACGTAAGTATTTAAGACGTTACCAGCTCTGCATTCAGGAATGGTGTGGAAAAATTGTAACTCAAGAAAACTTTTTTAAAAGGTTTGGAATATGAGAAGGAGCAACTATTATAAGGAATATATATGATTTATAAAGTAACAGCTTAGAATTTTTTCCAAGTTGAGCAAAAACCTCTGAAAAATATTTTCAGGAAGAATTTTGGTTTATTTTTCTTACCTTTTAATTCCAGTAATATTAAAAATAATATCTCTAGAAATCAGTACTAGTAAGGTATTACTTGATAACTGCTTCCTGATTACTTCGGAGCTATAAATGGACATTGAGCCCTGTATATCCTATGACAGATCAACTTTTGAGCCCTTGTTGTAAATATAAACCTTGAATTAATTTAATTATTAACCATGGAGTATCTGGAAAGTTTTGAAATATTAGATTGAAACATACGAAGTTCCTAGATTTGACTATTTCTGACCTACAAAAGTGACAATTTCATATGTTTCATATGTTTCAACCACATAGATCTTTAAGAAAAAAATGTTAGGTAGTGTATTACTCTTAGCTTTAGAAAATAGTTACATTCTTGTGTAAGGAGAATAATCCTAGAATTATTAGGATTATTGCCTAAGTTGTTTATTCATATCTGTTCTGTGAAAATTAATGCTCATTTGCCAGATGCATAGAGCTTTATTTTTGCATTAGATGTTCATTCAAAGATCTCAAAAATATGATATGAATCAGGTTCCCATTAGAGTCGGTGTGTTTGAGTTACACTCTAGTTTTAAAAGAGCTACGATTTCTCAGAACCCCTACTCCTACCCTAATGTTGTTTTGCCTTTTTCTTTCTTTCTTTAAAAAATTCATCTGGACAAAAGACATTCAGCTTGTAACTTCATTACTTCATGACTTTTCTTCCTGTTCAATCCTTTTTTTAAATAAAGTTGCATAGACCAACTGCATAAATACTTGTGGGATTTTTTTGATAGTCATTAAACATGTATTCTCATGTACACTTCCATATAGATGTTATTCTTGATAATAGATTTTACTGGGGTCAGCACACTCCTAAACTAGATATCTAAATCCCTATGTTTTCTAAATCATTAACATGATTTAGTAATTGCTGATCATTTTAGATGGGAGGGTTTTGTTTGAAAATGCCTAGTCAATAAAACTTTTAATCTTTGGAAAACAAAAACCTGTTTTTATAAAGTAAACTTTAGTATAAACACAGTCATCTTGGGGAAGTGAGTTTTAAGATAACAAAAAATAGTTGGAACTATTGCTTTTGATTATATGATTGAAAAAGTAGTTGATCAACAGGCACTTACTTGTGTCATATGCTGTATGTACAACATCAGACACCTGACATCTTTAAAAGAGTAAAGGATATTTCTAGAGTCTCTATGCATAATCTCCAAATTAACATTTTTTTATTCCTTCAAAAGCAAACATTTATAAAAAGTGTTTGTGTTATAGAAGAAAGGGTGGTTCCTTTTGTTTCAGTAGATCAGAGAAGATTTCACTGATGAGGTGATGTTTGAGTTGGCCTTAAATGTAGACAGGAGGCAAAGGGCATCTCAGATAAAAAGAATTTTGTGCAAAAGCGGTTTAGATGTGAAGCCATTCAAGAAATTGTTTGTAGTTGGAAAGTGGTATGCAAATGTAGGGATAGAAAGCCCCCCAGATGAGACCATAGAATGGAATCATAAAGGACTTACATAATATAGTTTGGTTTTATTCTTTAGGTTCTAGCAGAGCTATGGAACTGTTGTATGGAAACTTTTAAACAGATTTGTATTTTAGACATATCACTCTGGTACCGTTATAGGGGATTAGAGGGAATAAACACTGAAAGGTGGGGGGATGGTATTTCTAACAGTAGTTGAGGCAAGTAATGCTAAGGGGCCTTGGGTGTCGGTAGTTGATGGGAATGCAGAGGGAGATGTAGGTCTATTAGATAGAGATTTAAGCAACAAGACTTTACAATAGAATGCAAGTTGAGGAAAAAGTTTTCTGGCTTGGGTACTTAGAACACTGTGAATTAAAGTACCCATTGGGTCTCTGAGTGGAGCTAACTAGTTGGCATATGACATCCTGTTTGGGGCAGCCATTGGATTTGGTAGTTAAAACTATGGGAGTGAATGGAGTTGACTGGGGAAGTACAGAGAAGGAAAGGAGAGATCCCTAAAGATAGATTCTTGGGTGTCTGTCATTTGGCGGGGGAAACAAGGGGAAATGGAACAAAAGATCAGAGAATTAGAATAGCATCTAAAAAGCATTGTCAGAGAAGTCCAGGTAGGAGTGTTTCAAAAAATAGCTGGTGATTAGAGTCAAAAGGCGGCGCACTGGTCATTGGTGACCCTATAGAACCAAGGTTACCCGATTCTAGGTGAGTGAGGAGCCATGGGGGAATGAGGGAGGAAGCCAGATTGCAGTGGGTGATCGACAAAATGGATGGTGAGAGTATGAAGATAGTGAGGACAACTGACCTCAGAAACTTAGATTAGATAGAAGAGAAGCATGTTTACAGGCTACAGGTCAGAAAGCTACCCACTAGAGAGATGAGTCTTAGGGTCTTTTATGTTCTTTCTCAAGGCACATTGCACTTCATTTTTTGTTACTGTGGAAAAGTAGTACTAATCATTTTCTTTTACCTTTTCCAGATGCCTGTTAGCTACATGATAATGTATATCTTGACTAGAAAATGTTTTACAGGATGAAAACAAATGGACATATAATTAATAAAGTTAAAGCTACCCGTTGATAACCACATTTTTAAAAAGAAAAAATGGATTTTTTTAAAGTTTGTTCTGAGTTCCTTACTATATGTTTCTATGAAAACGTAAAATCAAGTCTTTGAAGATGTTATTTATATCATTAAACAAGCCTGTATAAACATTATGTGATACTTTTAACATTATGTGATACTTTTTAATGTGTTTCTTCTTCAGAAGCCTAAAGAAACTGTTCCAACGCTTGCTCCAAAAACCCTTTCAGTAGCAGCAGCTTTTAATGAAGATGAAGATGTAAGTCAACACCTAGTTTTGTTTATTTTACTTTAACCAGTTAGTTCTTAAAGGAAGATGTTAGTGGCAGATTGTAGGTTGTACTAATGGTACTAGAGAATTTTTGTAATTCTGAATAGTTTTTTGTGTATGTGTGATGCCTGCAAAATCTGGATATTTCTATTTATTTGGTTGTAGGATTATTTAAAATATTGCCTTTGGGAGCAATGAACTTAAGAATCAAATCAACAGGGGCTTCTGGGTGGCTCAGTTGGTTAAGTGACTCTTGATCTCGGCTCAGGTCTTGATTTCACAGTCATGAGTTTGAGCCCCATACTGGGCATGGAGCCTACTTAAAAAAAAAAAAAAGAATCAAATAAACAGATGCTTATTATGAACAGTAATAATACACATATGTGCTAGGAAATATGTAGGGTTCAAAAAAAGAAAAATTTAATGCTGCTGTCTAATAATTTTATAGTTGAGTCTTCAGTGATGAGACATCGTGCATGCATGCAACTCCAAAAAGGCAGCTGTAATGCTTTCTTCTGGTATCCCCATGAAGAATAGCAAATAGTGCAGGTGATTCTGCCAGAAATCTATTCAGTAAGCACGTGTTCCAGAGTGAGCATTACTTATCTGCTGTTCTCTTAGTTTCCTTATGCCTTAGGCATAAGGCAGTCTTAGTATCCTCATGCCTCTCACAGTGCCCCTCTCTTATGCTTATGAATAACATGATACGGAATTTAAGCATTATTTTGACTGATTTTTTTCTTTGGTCTCTGACTTTAGAAACTAACCCCCACTTAAAATGTGACCCCATTGTATAACAAGTATTAACAGGGTACATGAGTAATTGCTCCCAAAACAGTGTGGTTAAGAATTATACATTCAGAGGAGCATACTGTGGGCTGAAGTGATTGGGAAGAATATATAGAGGAGAAATAGGAATTGGATACCGAAACATTAGGCAGTGTTTTGACAAACCGAGGAATACTTTTATAAGCTAAGAGTTATAAGAGTAGTAAATACTTAGGAGCTGCATTTGACTGGACTGGAGATTTTTGTAGAGAAGTTTGAGCAAGGATGAATATGGAATATTTGGAGCCCAAATCAATAGGTAAAGAATTACTGTGGTTATCACTGTATTCTTTGGACTTACTCATCGTACACACTGGGGTGATTTCTACATGCTAGGCACAGTGAGATTACAAAGATAAATCAGACATGTTCCTCTAGGAATTCAGCCTAGCAGGGCATAAAATAGTACAAAATAAGAAAAGTATCTGAAGACCTAAAGTGGTGTGGAAATTCAGGGAAGGAAGAGAGGCCAAGTAACTAGATGCAGCAGCATGGAAAGACCACGACCACTGGACTGGCAATGGGAAGACCTGGATTCTTTTCCTTTCTTGTCTAGTTACTAACCAGTAGAAAGCCTGTGAATAAGTCACTTTACCTTTTTGGAGCCTTAGTTTTTCAGCTGTAAAATGAAGGCTTAGTTTAAATCATATATTTTTAAACTACTACTCAGAGTTCTGGGATTCTGTGGAAATGTCTCAGGCGTTACTGTGGTGTTAGGTGATCCCTAACAAGCAGGGCTCTGGTTTCCTGCCCCCTTTTCATTTGTAGCTGTTCTTTAATTTGTTTGATACTTAGGGACCCAAATAAGATTTTTTTGAGGAAAAAAAGTATTTCACCCCCTCAAAAAAAGTTTGAAAAGTACTAATTTAATGTTTTGTCATGATTCTTACGAGTTTAGGTAGCTTTTTTTTTTTTTTTAAGATTTTATTTATTTATTTGATAGAGAGATAGCAAGAGCAGGAACACAAGCAGAGGGAGTGGGAGAGGGAGAAGCAGGTTTCCTGCTGAGCAGGGAGCCCGATGCGGGGCTCGATCCCAGGACCCTGGGATCATGACCTGAGCCGAAGGCAGATGCTTAACAACTGAGCCACCCAGGCGCCCCTTTAGGTAGCTTTTTGGTATGTACAGAATGTATGAGGGAAGGACAGTATAGGAAGAAGGGAACAACATGTGCAAAAGTAGAGAGGCTGGAAATGGTAAGCTACGTGATAGTACTGGCTTACTTTGAATGTCTAACAGTTTGAATATCTTTTCACGTAACTTTATTTTATCCTTCATATATTCCTCTGAATCGTGTGATGTAGTTATTCCTGTTTTGCGAATGGAGAAATTAGCAAGTTGATGGTAAAGGATATAAACTTTAATTTGTTTCTTAGATAAAAGAATGTGTGCATCTGAAATCTTCGTCTGGTTTTTCTTTTTTCTGCAGAACATAGTTAAGTAACCTTGGATATATATATCTAGCCTAAAGCATGTTGGACAATAAGGGCATCCATTTAATTAATTTTGAAATTTAAAAATATATTTTATATATTTTCAAAAAAATATATTTGAAAACTAAAAATATATATCTATATAAATTATCTATATAAATTTTTATCTATATATCTATATTAATATAGATATATTATCTATATTATAGAGATAGTGTTATATCTATGTTAATATAGATATAGTATCTAATATATAATATCTAATTAGATCTATTAAATCTATATAAATTTATATTTATAAAGATATATTAATATATCTATATTAAAAATATAGATCTCCTTAGTCTCCTTTAATTTGGATAATTCTTGGTTCTTTCTGTTTTATGGCATTAACATTTTTGAAGAGTTCAGGCCAGTTATTTTGTAAAATATTCCTTAGATTGAATTTGTGTGATGTTTCCTCATGATTAGATTCATATTAACTTATTTTGGCAGGAATACCACAGAGGTGATGCCAAGTTCTTAATGTTATCATATCAGGGAGCACATGTTGTCAGTATGTCCCATTACTGACAGTGTTAACCTTGATCATTTGGTTAAAGTGATGTCTGCCAGATTTCTGTACTTTTCAAATTACTGTTTTACCTTTTGTAATTAAAATTTATTTTTGGGGATATGCTTTAAGAATACATGGGGGCGCCTGGCTGGCTCAGTCGGTAGAGCACGTGACTCTTGATCTCAGGATTGTGAGTTCAAGCTCCGTGTTGGGTGTGGAGCCTACTTAAAATAAAAAAAAATAAGATGAACCATGAGAGACTATGGACTCTGAGAAACAAACTGAGGTTTCTAGAGGGGAAGGGGGTGGGGGGATGGGTTAGCCTGGTGATGGGTATTAAAGAGGGCACGTTCTGCATGGAGCACTGGGTGATATACACAAACAATGAATTCATGGAACACTACATCAAAAACTAATGATGTGATGTATGGTGATTAACATAACAATAAAATAAAAATATAAATCTTAATAGAATAAAAATTTTTTTAAAAATAAAATAAAAAAAATTAAAATTTATGGGGCGTCTCGCTGGCTCAGTCAGTAGAACATGGGACTCTTGATCTCGGGGTCATAAGTTTGAGCTCCAAGTTGGGTGTAGAGGTTACTTAAAAATAAAATCTTTAATTAAAAAAAAGAATACATGAAAATATATAATTTTTTAAACACTCCCATGAGTGTCAGCATCCATTGATGATTCCTGCCAGAATCAATTTTTATAAATGTTTGCCAAGTGGTGATTTTTCTCATTGTTTTATCTCTTTTATATTTATTGTCTCTTCCTGTAAGGAAGAGCTTTCCCTTATTTATATAAGTGTAAGCTCATGGATTCTTTTTTTTTTTTAAGATTTTACTTATTTATTTGACAGAGACACAGCGAGAGAGGGAACACAAGCAGAGGGGGTGGGAAAGGGAGAAGCAGGATTCCCAGTGAGCACGGAGCCCGATGTGGGACTGGAGCCCGATGTGGGACTCGATACCAGGACCTGAGCCCAAGGCAGATGCCTAATGACTGAGCCACCCAGGAGCACCTCATGGATTCTTTATTCAGTAGGCAATAATGCTCAAATTATCTCAGATTTGACCAGGAGAAACTCCTTTAGTCTAGATCTTAAGGACACTCTTTTAAAAAAGAATATTTAGGGGCTCCTGGCTGGCTCAGTTGGTAGACCATGCATGTGATTCTTGGTCTCGGGGTCATGAGTTAAAACCCCATGTCAGTTGTGGAGCCTACTTAAAAATAAAAAAATTATCTCCCCAGCAACATTCATACATAAAAACAGATCTAAAAAGAATTTAACTTATCACATATCTTTTCAACATCTTTAGAAGTATAGAAAGAATGAACTTTAAAGATACCTTTTTAGTAAAGGAGACATTTTTAGAAGGAGCAATACCATAAAGTTGTTAAGAATCTTTGCTTTGGCATCTAGCTGTTTTGCTGTTTATTAGCTTTTTAACTTTAGACAAATTAACCTTATTTACCTCACCTTTAAAATGCAAATGATGATAATTATACCTACCTAGCAGGATTGTTAGGGGTTTTTTGTTTTTCTTTTAAAGATTTATTTATTTGAGAGAGAGTCGGGAAAGGGGCAGAGGAATAGAATCCCAAGCCAACTCCCCCCTCTCTCCCCCACCCCACCCCAGCATGGAACCCAGCTCAGGGCTTGATTCCACCACCCTGAGATCATACCCAAACTGAAACCAAGAGTCAGATAGATGCTCAACCAACTGAGCCACTCAGGTGCCCTGAGGATTGTTAGGATTTTAAAAGAGAGTGCATATTAAAGCATTTAGCACAGTGTGTACTACATAGTAAACAAATGGTTTGGGTTTTAGAATGTCAGGTTTTTATCAGATTTTTTTCTTTATGCAAAGTCAGCACACTTGAAGATCTATGTGTTTCTTTTTAAAATGTAGTTAAGATAAATACTTTTCTCCTTTTACCAAGATTTATAGTCTTGAAAGTGCTAGAAGACTTAGATACAAAATTTAGTATTATTAGTAATCAAGTGAATTTAATAAACATGTAACACATCTCTGCTTTTTTTTTTTTCCTTCAGAGTGAGCCAGAGGAAATGCCTCCAGAAGCAAAGATGAGGATGAAGAATATTGGAAGGTATATATTTTTTTATAAAGATTGTAGAGAATGATCTTTTAAAATGATCTTTATTGTTTGGGCTTTTCTTGCATATTTGGGCAAAACAATTTTGTTTTGTGAGCTATCAGTGATCTTATTTTCTCTCCTGGTAAGAGAAATTGAGTATCTTATGAAAAAAAAATAATTTTAAGGATATTTCTTTTCAGATACATGTAATCTGTATTTTCTTCAGATAGCTATGAGAAATGTTTCTGATTTAAAATTTAAGTTTTTTCAGTATAAAAAAGAAAAGGCTTTCACTCATTCACCTGTCATATTATTCTCACCATTTAATCTTGATTGTACATATCATTTTTTTCCTAATTAAGATGCCAAATACCAAAATTGGACAAGTATTTTAATTTTCCTCCATGTTTCTGTTGTCATGGAAATAACATATCAAGTTAACGTAATGCACATTTTCTTGTATTTAAGATAACTTAGAGGCTAGTAAGGAAGTTTGGATTTAAATCAACCCATAGTTTGTCCCCATTTCTACCAAATTATAAACTCCCAGAGAACTAAGTCCATATGCAAGCATCTATATCAGACTTGGAGTCTAGGGTTCAAATAGGAACAGTCCCGGTGACTGCCTGCCCGCTTTCCTTACATACTGGGACCTAAAGTAGGAAACACATCTGATCTTATAACCTTGTCTAAACACCCAGTTTGTTTGTTGTTTATATGTTTAAAAACGTAAAAGATGTAAAACTGAAACAAATCCACAATGACACTGAACCTTTCTGTGTGTAATATATCTTCATGTTTTTCTTCTATTTCATTTTTTATAGATGCTGATGGCAAGCCATCAGTTGATTTCATGACCCTGTTGAAGCGTTTCAAGCAACAGTTCTAAACACAGTTGTGGTTGCCACGCTTAGCTATAGGTCAGAATCCCCTTAGGTGTTTGTTAAACATGCTGGTCTCTCCTCAGACCTACTGAATCTGGAATTTTAGGACTGGGTCTTGCATAGAAAGGGTATTTTTTAAAAACTCTCTAGGGGCTTGTGATACTTAGGCCTTGTCCATAATAGGTACTAAACAAATATGTTTTGAATGAGTTAAAAACATGGCCCGAAAGGCTTTATGTAACTTTTAAATAAATTTCCTGTCTTTTAACACAGGGATACACCAACATCAGCAGGACCAAACTCCTTCAATAAAGGAAAGCATGGTTTTTCTGATAACCAGAAGCTATGGGAGCGAAATATAAAATCTCATCTTGGAAATGTCCATGACCAAGACAATTAAATGATGTGTTTTGAAATTGGGGTGTGGGGTGGGTGAAAAGTTAAAAGGAACAGTTTCCTTTTTTAAAGAACATGGTGTAAGACTGTCTTTGGAGCCTTTTTTTTTTTTTTCTTTTTTTTTAAGATTGAGTGGTACACTAATAAATGAGAGTTTGAAATTAGAGGTAATTTATGTTTTATATACAGATTTCAAGACATTTGCTAATTTTGTAGTTTCATGTGATTAGTTTCCAAAGGTTACAGATAATAAAAAATCAGAAATGGTACCTTTCTAAGAATTGCATATTTTTTTAGACACAACTATTAGCACATTAAGAGGAACGCAAAAAGTTATTGTCTGTTAAACTGCAAGCAGTTACTCTTAACTCCCTTATTAACCTAAAGTGTCAGGCTCCCAGGAACAGCCTTATAGAAGAGGGAGTATTGTATTGGGAGGAAAATGTTACTGGACTATTGACTGAAAGTACGTTAGATAAAATTAAAATACAGCTTTTTTTTTTTCCTAATGGGCATTTGTTTTGTTTCAGGTCATCATAAACTAGATACTGCATTGCTATCAGTTGGTACAGATGCTTAGCTCTTTAAAATTTTTTTAAAAAATTTTATGTAAATTGTTGAGTATTTGAAATAGCCCACTTCACTTTAACGGGTCTTGTCTACCTTCATTAGTCTTCAAAGACCATTTGCTACCAAAGTAAATCAGTATTTTGAATGTGCTTCTCTTGGTTTTTGTTATTAGCTAGTTCCTGTAAGCATTTCCACCAGATCTTGAGGCAAATCATAAGGAAGCTGTTTCTTTTAAAATACAAACCACCACCAAAAATTTAAATGTACATAATACTTAAATATTTGGCTGTTTTTATTTTTAAAAGGTAGAAACACCAAAAAAGCAACATTGTATGAAGATGAAAATGAGAAAGATGCACTTTCTGTAACTTTGTTAAAGCTTAATTTAAGTTACTAACTTGTGAAAGCGAGTTTCATTTGAACTTAATACAAGAATTCTTATTTTAGTACAGTAATATGGTTTATTTGAAGTGTATACATATTAACCAATGGCCTCTCAAAAGCACATTTTAGGTACTGAAGATAAAAAGAAAGAAAATGCATCTTTAAACATATTTTATGGATTCTTTGACCACATATATGTTGTTAGATCTGTGTTTTGTAGGGTTTTTTTAAAATTTTTGTATATGAATTATTTTTTAATGTGACAGTTATAAACACATCTTTACAAGCGTAGTCACAGATAAAAGAAACACCGTATAATGATTTCTTTGAATACTCCTGCAATGTTTAATTTGGAGGCAGCTTCAGACTATTTTATTGGTGGTAACTACTTGCTGAGCTCTTTTAATAGGTAATAACTCCAGAGAAGCAGCCTGTATATATTCCTAACATTTTGTTCATTTGCATTTAAGTTTAGAGTAAGCCCCAAGTAAAACAATGGAAATGTATATAGAACTATTAGTCCTTACATGATTTAATTATATCAAGATAGATGAATTTAACTTGCTTTAATGTAGGCAGACTTTCCACTTTTGTCCATTTTACTGTTTATGTTAAAATAACATCCCTCTCCTACATATTCTTTTCTTGACTCAAATGAAATACTAACCTAAGGTCAAGATGGGAGAGAAACGACTGAGATGAATGTCTTTACTAAAATACCAATAAATTTGTCAAACTCAATAGTGTTCTTATTTTCTATTCTACATAATTGTTGCTGGGGTTTTTGTTTTGTTTTTTTATTTTTTTAACAAAAAAGACGAGCCAGATGTTATGATTGTTGCTCTTGCCCAGATTGTTGGCCAAAGTAATGGGAAATTTAAAATTAGTATTTATTGGAGTCTACCTAACTTAGCACATAGTTCTATAGCATTACAGTATCTGGGGTTGGAAAAGACTTAATCCAAATCATCCCTCTCCTTCACTGCCAAAGTGTTTTCTGTCCTGTGCTGTACAAAATCCTGCCAAGGCATATCTTTGGAAATCCCTAAGTGTTAGAAGGTATACATAGTGTCTGCCATCCATTGGCTCCATGTCATGTGTTTGAAATGTTTATACAGCTGCTGCCCAGAAGGTCAGGTCCTAGTAAATAAAAAATTGAGCTACATTTTAGAATTAAGATTCATTCCAGTTTGAATAATTACAAATGAAGGCTGTTTGTTTTCAAATTTTTTTCCTTCGCTCTAGTAATCCAGATTAGCTTGACTTAGCGTGGAGGAAAGTTACGTTCCTGGTCACATGAAGATACTTTTTTGAATTTTAAACTTCATTTTGAAAAAAATTTCAGACTTAACAAAACATTGTGAAAATATTACAGGGTATTTCCATGTTCTCCAGATGTTAACATCTTAAATAACTACAGGACAATTGTCAAAATCAGGGAATTAACATTATTATAAAGTTTAATATTAATTACCTTGTATTGTTCTACAGGCTTTTTTCACATTTCACCATTTGCTCCACTAATCTTTCTAGTCAAAGATCCACTGCATTATCCCACATGGTGTAGTTGTCCTCTTTCTTTAATCCTTTAGTCTGGGACACTTCATTGTTTGTTCATGACCTTAGACTTTTTAAAAAGGACAGGGCAGTTATTTGTAAAAGATCCTCAGTTGGGGGTTTGCCTACTATTTCCTCATGGTTAAATTGAGTTTATGAATTTTTGGCAAGAATAACACAGAACTGACGTGTCCTCAGTGTAGCAGCAAGTGCATGATGATAATTTGTCCTGTTGCTTACACTGTTAATAATTGATCACTTGCTGAAGGTGGTGTCTGCCAGATTTCTCCACTGTCAAATTACTATCTTGTAATTTGTATCTTGTAATTAGTATCTTGTGGGGAAATTCTAGGGACTATGTAAGTACCCTATTTTTCATACTGTTGCCCACTAAGAGGGCAGGCATTCATGGTTCTTTTTTTTTAAATAATGTCATCTTTTTTTTTTTTTTTTTTTTAAGATTTTATTTATTTGACAGAGAGAGACACAGCGAGAGAGGGAACACAAGCAGGGGGAGTGGGAGAGGGAGAAGCAGGCCCCCCGCCGAGCAGGGAACCAGATGCGGGGCTCTATCCCAGGACCCTGGGATCATGACCCGAGCCTAAGGCAGACGCTTAATGACTGAGCCACCCAGGCGCCCCTGCATTCATGGTTTTTTCTTCCCCCGTGGTTCTTTCCTGAAACAATTTTTAGTGTAGAATTTGCCAAGTGATGGTTTGCTATTTCCAACATTTCTTCTGCTTTTAGTAGTTGAAATTCTGCTCTGAGGAAGTCCCCCCCCATTCATTATTTATTTTATTTTATTGATAATGGGCCCATGTAACCTTACGTTATTCTTTAGGTTACGACCCATTACTACCATTATTTATTTTGTAACTCAGAATGTCCCAATTTGCCCATGCAAACTCCTTTCAGTTGACCCTCATGTCTTTTTGATGTTGCCATCCTTTTAATACTTAAATTCTGGCAACAAAAGATACACTGTACCCATCTTGGATTTTCTCTTCTCCAGCCCTGGAATTAGTGATTCCTCTAAGCATGGTTCCTTCTAGAGACAGTGGTCTTTAGAAATTAAAATAGTACTTGATCTCATTGGTACTGAGGTATCATTGCTTCTGGCCTGCTTAACAGAGCTAGAAAATGTGTGTAATATATACACCTATATCTATTTCTAGATTGATGTATGTGTGTGTATCTCCAATACCAGGCCAACACCAGAGTTGATTCTAGTCTTCCTATATTTGAAACTTTTATCCAACAGTAAGAAATCTATCTCCAGTATGTTCACTTTTATTTGCCCAATTTATAGAATACACAGAAAATACTTTCAGAATTATTAACCACGTATCTACCAGTGAAAAAACAGCTTACCAGCCTGTGCAGTATTTGTGTATAGTTGCTTTTTTTTTTCAGTCTTACAGTGCATAATCAAAATACTGTTTTACAAAGTAATGTGGGTTCTTTTCTCAGTTCCCCTTTCAGTATGGTTATGCTACTCTTTTGTAATGAAATTAGTTAACTTGTTTTTGTTTGTATTTCACAATGAATGCTGCCCATTCTTTGTTAATTTGTGGGGGGTTTTTTTGTATGTAAAATATTAGCATAGTTCTAAAAGTTAGAACTATACAAAAGGTGTCACTCCTTCCTATCCTTTCTAGCTCTTTCTCTTTCTCCTAGCCTTTCTATCCCGTTTGCACCTATCCCCTGTAGGTAATCTATTTCTGGTTTCTGTTTTATACTTCCTGTCTCTTTTGAATAAATAGATGAGTGGTTATTATTTCCCTTTTTTTCTTACATGATATGTAGCATGTTATAGTTAACTTTTATATTTTGGTGGTTTTTTCCTACTTTATAGTATACCCTGGAAACTATACCAGTTCATGGAGATATTACTCCAAAAACATTTTTAACAGCTATGTAGTGTGAATATACTATAGTTTATGCAGTTACTCTTCTATGTATGGGCATTTAGGTCATTTCCAATATTTTGCCATTACAGTGCTATAATTGAGTAACCTTGTGCATGTGTATTTTCATATTGTTGGGATGTATCTTCCTTCAGGTAAATTCCCAAACATAGGATTGCTGAGTCAAAATATAAGTGTATATGTACTTTTGTTAGATTTTGCCAAATTCTCATCCAAAAGGGTTGTACCAAGTTTGTTTTCCCACCAGGAATGTATAAGAGTTCATGCCTCTTTTCACAGCCTTGCCAACAGGATGTTTAGGTCATGCTTTTTAATTTTTGCCAAATCAGATAGGTAAAAAATGGTATTTCACATTAGTTTTGATTTGCATCTCTAGCTACGAATGAAGTAAGGTATCCTCTGTATTTAAGGGCCATCTGAGTATCTTTATGAATAGTCTGTTCATGTCATTCCCATTTTACTATGGGTTTTTGGTCCTTTCTCAAATTTTAAGAATTCCTTATATACTAACTCTTTATCTTTGATGTGTTATAGTTTTCCCAATTAATTGTCCTTTGGCTTTGATTTTGGTGCTTTTTGTTTTGTTTTGTTTTGTTTGCAATGCAGAAAGCTTTCATTTTTTCTGTAGTAAACTCTGTTAATTTTTTATTGCCTCTCAATTTAATGTTAATATTTAGAAAGCCTTTCTCTATACTGATATTAGAGATGAATTTACCCGTGTTTTTCTTGTGCTTTTGTATTGTTTCATTTTTTAATTTAAGGAGATTCCTACTAATTTGGAGCATATTCTTGTGCATTTGTGAGATCAGGATCTAATTTTAGTTAACTGGTATCTATGATAATAAGCCATCATAATCAAGAGCACTCTGCTTTTGTGTCTTTCAGGGGTGTTTTAAATTTTTTCTCCTATAGGTTTTGCATATTTCTTGTGAGCTTAGTCCTAAGTATTTAATCTTTATTGTTATTGAAATGAGGTTTCCTCTACCATTGTGTGCTGATCCTTTTAGGATATGAAGGCAATTTCTGTATGTTAATGCTGTGTCTTGCTATCTTACTGAATTCTCATATTGAGTTTTATCATTTCTCTAGGATTTTTCAGGTATATCATCATATCACCTGCAAATAGAGTTGGTTTTAATTCTTTACCAGTTTCTGTGCCTCTAACTCATTTTTCTTGTCTAACTGTATTGCTTAATACCACTAGTACAGTATTGAATAAGAGAAATAACGGGCACCCTTCCCTTATTCTTGTTCTCAGTAGAAATGTTTCCAGTGTTTAGCCATTAAATAAGATGCTGGCTTTAGGACTAAACATATTTTATCATGTTAAAAATATCCGTCAATTCCTATTTTTTTAAGTGCTTTTTATCAGAGATGGGTGTTGAATTTTGTCAAAGGCTTTTTGAAGATTATATCAAGGGAAAACTAATACGGACAGTCCCCACCTTACCAATGGTTTGACTTACGATTTTTCAACTTCATGATGCTGCACAGTGATTACACGTCTGGCAAAAAGATACACGTTCAGTAGAAACCATACTTAGAATTTTGAATTTTTATCTTTTCCTGGGCTGGCAGTATGCAGCTAGCTACCAGTCAGCCATTCAATCACAAGGGTAAACAACCGATACACTTAAAACTATTCAGTACACGGGGCGCGTGGGTGGCTCAGTCGTTGAGCGCCTGCCTTCGGCTCAGGTCATGATCCCAGGGTCCTGGGATCGAGCCCCACATCGGGCTCCCTGCTCCGCGGGAAGCCTGCTTCTCCCTCCCCCACTCCCCCTGCTTGTGTTCCCTCTCTCGCTGTGTCTCTCTCTGTCAAATAAATAAACTCTTAAAAAAAAAAAACAAAACTATTCAGTACACATACAGCCATTCTGTTTTTTGCATTGAGTGCAGTATTCAATAAATTACATGAGATATTAGACACTTTTTTATACAGTAGACTTTGTGTTAGATGGTTTTCCCAACTGTAGGCTAATAATGTAGGTGTTGGAGCACCTTTAAGTTAGGCCAAGCTAAGCTATGGTGTTTAGTAGGTTAGGTGTATTAAATGCGTTTTTGACTTAACATTATTTCCAACTCCAGTGGGTTTATGGGGCTGGAACACCATCTTAAGTCAAGGAGGATCTGCATAAAGATTCTAAGTGTGAGAACTCTCAGGTGTAGCAGAAGTAGCAACTGCTGGGACAGTCTACCACCTTAGGGCTCAGGGAGTAAGTGAACAAGGGAAAGATTTAACATCTTAGAGGAGAGACCAAGAGGCCAAATTTCAGATCTTTGAGGAGAGAGTGTGTTCCCTGCAGGGAAGAACAGCATACTGAGGGGGGCCCACCATCAACAGTGAAGACAAATTTTGGGAATCCCATATTCCACTGCATGACAAATCCCTGGTTATATGTACCCTTCCACTCCTATGGGAATCATTGTTGGCTAGCAATGATTATTGCTTTTTGTTTTTATTTTTTGCTTCTTTTCATTGTCCTATACTTTGCAAATTTCCTACATCGATCCTACATTACTTGGATCATTGGAGAAATGAGTGAGAATAGAGGTATCCCTAAATAAGGTGAATAAGGTTAGCTGTCATTCTAGCATGTCTGAATTAGATATGAGAACTTTTTTTTTTAAGATTGATTGAGTGATTGATTTACTTATTTGTCAGGGAAAGCAGCAGGCAGCTGGAGAAGCAGGCTCCCCACTGAGCAGGGAGCCCGATGTGGGGCTCGATCCCAGGACCCTGGGATCATGACCTGAGCCGAAGGCAGATGCTTAACTGGCTGAGCCACCCAGGCACCCCTGTGTGAGAACTTTCTTAAACCAAAGGCTTTGACCCACATCACAGTAGATATCCACTTAACTAATGCACATGGACACAGAACCAATTGACAGCTGTGTACATTTTTTTATGTAGTCCAAAAGTGCTGTTATCATAAATCTTTTTTCTTTCCTGAGAGTAAATCCTCCCTGGGAGCACTTTATCTGCAGTGTCCATTGAATTCACATTGCTTAATATTTAGAAAAAATACAAACTGTTGTGTACTATGTAAAATATCAAGGATAACCACTATAACTTTACTGCAGGGACAGGTACCTGAACTCTTGAGTCTCTCACTGATTAGTATGTCATCCAAATGCACCACAAAATGCATTTCACTCGGAGTCTAGCATTGTCCTGATTTCATGCTGGTCATACACCTTGAGTTGCTTGTTTTATTTCTGCTGCTTGCTTTCGGAACTCCATAACTAAATCGTAGGTGCTGTAAGATTTGGATAGATCAATAGAACTGTGAATTTACCCACATAACCATGCCTCAAAATAAAACAAAGTTCCTATATAATTTATATACCTTGACTATAAGAAAAAAGATCAAAACAAGCAGAACACTTGAAATCCAGTAATGCAAGCAAAGTAACATTAAAAGAATATAAGTACTAATTAGATGTTGAAACATTGGCAGATGACTCTAGCAAATCTAACTGAAGATGCAATTTTTTTTTTTTTTTTTTGAGAGGCAGAGGTGAGGGAAAAGGCAGAGGGAGAGAGAATCTTAAGCAGGTTCCACACCCAATGTGGAGCCCAATACAGGGCTCAGTATCACAACCCTGAGATCATGACCTGAGCCAAAATGAAGAGGCAGATGCTTAACTGACTGAGCCACCCAGGCACCCCTGAAGATGCAAATTTTTTTTATTTAAAGATTTTGTTTTTAATCAGTACACCCAGCATGGGGCTCCAACTTACAACCCCCAAATCAAGAGTTGTATGCTCTACTGATGGAGCCAGCCAGGAGTTCCAGTGAAGATGCAAATTGAGAATGATAAGGTGTATCTGTGGGGACAGAATAGATGGGAACTCTACTCTTCTGCTCAATTTTGCTATGAACCTAAAACTGCTCTTTAAAAAAAGTTTATTAAAAAAAAAATCAAGGGGCGCCTGGGTGGCTCAGTTGGTTAAGCGACTGCCTTCGGCTCAGGTCATGATCCCAGGGTCCTGGGATCGAGTCCCACATGGGCTCCCGGCTCAGCGGGGAGCCTGCTTCTCCTTCTGACCCTCTCCTCTCTCATGCTGTTTCTCTCTCGCTTGCTCTCTAATAAATAAATAAATAAAATCTTTAAAAAAAAAAAAATCAAGGTGTGAGTAGTGGTTTAACTTAGTCACAAGGTGCCTCTCCACCATAAATATAATACTCAGTTGGATATAAAACCCTCAAAATATTCTAACAACACTGTTGCCATGCTGTGTGTGGATATCAACTTTGTGTATGAACATTCATACATATTTACCATACAAGCAGATTTCTCAAAACAGGATTTCAGTGTAGTTATACTCTCAGAGGATCACTTTGAGAAAAAAAAATGTCACTTTCCCAGCTTTTAAACATGTTTCTTCTCTGGGTGCCTGGGTGGCTCAGTCAGTTAAGCGTCTGCCTTCGGCTCAAGTCATGATCTTGGGGTCCTGGGATCAAGCTCCACGTCAGGCTCCCTACTCAGTGGGGCATCTGCTTCCTCTCCCTCTTCCACTCCCCCGTTTGTGCGCTCTCTCTCTGTCAAATAAAATCTTTTTGAAAAAGCACTATTTAAAAAAAAAAAAAACGGGCAGCTGGGTGGCTCAGTTGGTTAAGCGACTGCCTTCAGCTCAGGTCATGATCCTGGAGTCCTGGGATCGAGTCCCGCATGGGGCTCCCTGCTCAGTGGGGTGTCTGCTGCTCCCTCTGACCCTCCCCCGTCTCATGCTCCCTCTCTGTCTCATTCTTTCTCTCTCAAATAAATAGGATCTTTAAAAAAAAAACAAACAAGGGGCCCCTGGGTGGCTCAGTCGTTAAGAATCTGCCTTCGGGGGCGCCTGGGTGGCTCAGTTGGTTGAGCGACTGCCTTCGGCTCAGGTCATGATCCTGGAGTCCCTGGATCGAGTCCCGCATCGGGCTCCCTGCCTGGCGAGGAGCCTGCTTCTCCCTCTAACCCTCCCCCCTCTCATGTATTCTCTCGCTCTCTCAAATAAATAAATAAATCTTAAAAAAAAAAAAAAAAAAGAATCTGCCTTCGGCTCAGGTCATGATCCCAGGGTCCTGGGATCGAGCCCTGCATCGGGCTCCCTGCTCGGCGGGAAGCCTGCTTCTCCATCTCCCACTTCCCTGCTTGTGTTCCTTCTCTTGCTGTGTCTCTCTCTGTCAAATAAATAAATAAAATCTAAAAAAAAAAACAAAACAAGGGACGCCTGGGTGGCTCAGTCGTTAGACGTCTGCCTTCGGCTCAGGTCATGATCCCAGGGTCCTGGGATCGAGCCCCACATCGGGCTCCCTGCTCGGCGGGAAGCCTGCTTCTCCCTCTCCCACTCCCCCTGCTTGTGTTCCCTCTCTCGCTGTGTCTCTCTCTGTCAAATAAATAAAATATTTAAAAACAAAACAAAACACACCATATTCTCATTCTATCCCATATAAGTACTATGGCAGGCATTGGCTATGTGATGCTCTAAGGAAGAAAATAGGGAATCATCACTTTTACCAGAGACCTGGCTTTCTATGATAGGAGTAACTTAAGACAAAGCAGCTGCTATTTGGTGCCAACTTTTATTTTTATTTTTTTCTTCCAATTTTTTATAAATTCCAGTTTAACATATGGCCTTTCCAACTTATAATAAAGCATGCTGGTGCAGTGCCACCATGTTGAAATGGAGAATTATAACAGCAGTCTCTTGTCCCATACAGAGTTACTTGCATTCCTGTTGTGGTTTCTTTGTTATAGACGGGGAGCCATTAGAAAACGGGGGAGCTTCAAGATGAAGGGCAGTTTTAAATAATTGAAGTAATGGGTATAACACAAAAAGGGTAATAGGGCAAACATGGGAGCTAGGAAAGCAAGGTATTGGTAGCATGCTACATGAATGAGTTTATAAAAGCTCAGAATGATATGTTAACATTAATTAGCAGTAATGAGATGGAACTAACGTCAGAGACATTGCTAAGGAATGTAGTGGTTGAATCAATGATGGGAGATGGAAGCATCCCAGGAGACTAAGGGTTTGGACCTACTAGCTGGGAGAATGGTAGATGCTGCAGAGGGGGGAAAATTGACAGATATATACAGGGTAACTTTTAAGTTTTTAAGAAAAATCGCCAGCCAGAATTTAGGTAAGTAGCAGATAATGACAGAAAATCCATAGATGGTTTTCTTTTTCCTTTTTTTAAAATTTAAATTTAATTAGTTAACATATAATGTGTTACTAGTTTCAGAGGTAGAGGTCAGTGATTCATCAGTCTTACACCCTGTGCTCATTACGTCACGTGCCCTCCTTAATGTCCATCACCCAGTTGCTCTATCCTCCCACCCCCATCCCCTCCAGCAACCTTCATTTTGTTTCCTATGATTAAGAGCCTCTTACGGTGGGGTGCCTGGGTGGCTCAGTCAGTTAAGCGTCTACCTTTGGCTCAGGTCATGATTCAAGGGTCCTGGGATCGAGCCCCATGTTGGGCTCCCTGCTCAGCGGGAAGCTCGCTTCTCCCTCTCCCTTTGCCTGCTGCTCTGCCTACTTGTGCTCTCTCTCTGTCAAATAAATAAAATATGAAAAAAAAAAAGTCTCTTATGGTTTGTTTCCCTCTCTGATTTCATCTTGTTTTATTTTTTCCTCTCTTCCTCTGTGATCCTCTGTTTTGTTTTTTTTTTCTATTTTGTTTTTAAAATTCCACATGAGTGAGATCATATGATAATTGTTTTTCTCTGATTGACCTATTTTGCTTAGCATAATACCCTCTAGTTCCATCCACATCATTGCAAATGGCAAGATTTCATTTTTTGATGGCTGAGTAATATTCCATTGTATATGTATACATCTTCTTTACCATTCATCTGTCCATGGACATCTGGGCTTTTTCCATAGTCTGGCTATTGTGGACATTGCTGCTATAAACATTGGGGTGCATGTGCCCCTTCGGATCATTACATTTGTATCTTTGGGGTCAATACCCAGTAGTGCAATTGCTGGGTCATAGGGTAGCTCTATTTTCAACTTTTTGAGGAACCTCCATACCATTTTCCAGAGTGGCTGCACCAGCTTGCATTCCCACAACAGTGTAGGAGGGTTCCCCTTTCTCTGCATCCTCACCAACATCTCTTGTTTCCTGACTTGTTAATTTTAGCCATTCTGACAGGTGTAAGGTGGTATCTCATTGTGGTTTTGATTTGTATTTCCCTGATGCTGAGTGATGTAGAGCATTTTTTCATGTGTCTATTGGCCATTTGGATATCTTCTTTGGAGAAATGTCTGTTCACATCTTCTTCCCATTTCTTGATTGGATTATTTGTTTTTTGGGTGTTGAGTTTGATAAGCCATAGAGGGTTTTCAAAGGGTACTAGACTATTTGAGGGAATGTGGTCAACATTAAGCCTGATTGTATAGTGGTAAGTACCTTTGGTATGGGAGTTATTAGACTATTTCTCTTTTGTCTGTTTCTACATCTTTTGAATGGGATTATATGTGTCTGAATGTACAAGTTCTACAGCTCATGAAGTGGATGCCCATGAAGTAGAAGACACTGCCAAGAACTTTAACATCATGTCCAGGCAAACTACTGAATAATAGTTAAAACAATATACAAATAACAAGCTAATGGGAGGAGGGGACTGGGATCTTTTTTTTTTTAGGCTTATGTATGTATGTATGTATGTATGTAGAGAGAGCAGGGGGAGGGGCAAAGAAAAGGGAGAGAAAATATCAAGCAGACTCTGTGCTGAGTGTGGAGCCAGACGCAGGGCTGGATCTCACAACCCTGAGATCATGACCTGAGCCGAAACTGAGCATCGGATGCTTAACTGAACCACCTAGGTACCCTGGAATCTTTCAAAGAGGCAGAAAAGTAAAAGGACTGTGGAACAGGTAGGGCAAAAAAGAGCAAAATGGCATATTTGTATGCAAATGTGTTGGTAATTATGCCTTTTTTTTTTTTAAAGATTTATTTATTTATTTGAGAGAGCGAGAATGAGAGAGAGCACATGAGAGGGGGGAGGGTTAGAGGGAGAAACAGGCTCCTCGCCATCAGGGAGCCCGATGCAGGACTCGATCCAGGGACTCCAGGACCATGACCTGAGCCGAAGGCAGTCGCTTAACCACCTGAGCCACCCAGGCGCCCAATTATGCCTTACTTTTTAATTGGACTAAATATTCCTATGGAAAGATAAAGACTGGCAGCTGGATTAAAAAAAAAAAAAGGACAGCTATATACTATGTATAAGAGACATACCTTAAATATAAGAACATGGACAGGTTGAAAGCATGATGGTGAAATATACCATATGAATACCAAAAAAGCTAATGTAGCTCTTTTAATTTCAGCCAAAGTAGACTTGAAGCCAGGAGTATTACAAGGGACACCTCATTTTATCTTTTCATAATGATAAAAGGTTCATGGGACACCTGGGTGGCTCAGTCGTTAAGCGGCTGCCTTCGGCTCAGGTCATGATCCCAGAGTGCTGGGATCCCCGCATCGGGCTCCCTGCTCGGCAGGAAGCCTGCTTCTCCCTCTCCCACTCCCCCTGCTTGTGTTCCCTCTCTCGCTGTGTCTCTGTCAAATAAATAAAATCTTTGGGCGCCTGGGTGGCTCAGATGGTTAAGCGTCTGCCTTCGGCTCAGGTCATGATCCCAGGGTCCTGGGATCGAGTCCCACATCGGGCTCCCGGCTCAGCGGGGAGCCTGCTTCTCCCTCTGACCCT